>NC_092321.1:27348939-27651969 GCF_036785885.1 Coffea arabica
GCGTGAGCTTGGTTTCTTTTTTTTTTGACAAATAAAAATGAAAATAGCATAAACAAAAATAGTATTTTAAGTAAAATCGAATAAAATGAGCAAAAACCAGGAATAAATAAAATGCTAAAAATTTTTTGTGTTTGATGATTTTCCTTTTTTCAATTAATAAACAGTAAAAGGAAATAAAACATATATTTTTTTTTGTGAATAATTTTCTTTTGACAGATTTTATGCTAAAAAAGTCTTACAATAATAATAAAAAAAAAAAAATAAAGAGCTAAAAGGGCAAAAACGAATACAAAATAAAAACTAAAATAAAACAATAGATAATAATAATCTAAAATGCTATACAAATGCTAAAAGTCTAAAACCAAAATCGTGAAATTAACAAATAAAAATAGATAAGAATTATCACTAAAACAAAAATAAAAAAAGAATAAAATTATTTAAAAATTTGGTGTCTACAGTTTGCTCCTCTTTGTCTGAGTTTCGGAGAAACTTGAGACAAAGACGTAGACACCAAATACTCACCTGTGTTATTAAAACATGAGAAAGTCAGCGGGATAAAACCTAGATTTGCCATGACATCGGTCAATGGGATAGGTACCCGGGCTTGCTTTCCTTTTGGTCAGTGGAATCAACACCCGAGCCTGCTTTCAATTGGTCAGTGGGATCCATACCCGAGCCTGCCTTCATTCGGTCAATAGGTCAGTGGGATGAACACCCGAGCCTGCCTTCAATTGGTCAATTGGTCAGTGGGATCAACACCCGAGCCTGCCTTCAATTGGTCAGTGGGATCCATACCCGAGCCTGCCTTCATTCGGTCAATTGGTCAGTGGGATGAACACCCGACCCTTCATTCGGTCAATTGGTCAGTGGGATGAACACCCGAGCCTGCCTTTAATTGGTCAATTGGTCAGTGGGATCAACACCCGAGCCTGCCTTCAATTGGTTAATTTTGTGCAAGACTTTTGTAGAGTTTCAAAAGGAGAGACAAACAATTTCTTCTAAAAATTGCCCCAGTGTAATGCGATTGAACTGTCAGACCTGCAAGAAAAGAAATAAGGATAGATAACACTGCCACCATTCGATCAACCCTTTCTTCAAGAGATGTGTAAACATGAGTATTTTGGACCTCTTTGTTGACGTAGTGAGTACTCCAACCTTGCCTTGCAAACAATATCAAACTTCCATAATTTCTCATACTTAACCCAACATGTCATTTAGTATCCATTTACCTTCGATACATTATAGGGATTGACGTTGATAAAACGAGAAAAACCAATGGGACCATGAAACACATGAATAACATTCTAATTGCATATAATGATGAAAAATCTAATAATAGCAACACAACCGTCCCTTTTATTGAATGAAAAATCATTTCAAATAAATAAACTTATATACTCAAATTCAAAAGCTTGTGTTTGATAGATCGAACATTTGAGTTCTCGAACTAAATGTCACTTTTGACCCTTTGGATATCAATCTTCGGAAGTTCAATGCTTGACAAATAGAACCACAATGTAAGGAGAATTTCCAACGAACTAAGTCACCAGCTTTTCAGATCCAAACTCACCCCTGTTTGTAAAACCCTTACCTCAGCGCTCTTTCGGGTTTTCACTAAGGTTGCCTCCGCCCTTTTAATTTTATTTTTCTTTTCTTTTCTTTTTCCTTCTTTCCACATTTCTTTTCTTTTTTCTTTTCTTCTTTTCATCATCATTTTTTTTTAGGCGCCCTTACGGGTTTTCACCTGAAGAACAAATCTTGTCTGCCGCCCGCACTAATTCAGAAATGCGTTTTGAAAAACAATGGCATCAGTATAACAATTCCTCCCTTGCAAAACGGGTGAAGGTGTTTTTGACTTCATGTGCCACTTGATTAGGAATTATCCTAAGAAGGCAATATAGAGAACAGAAGTCAGGACTTTTGGTTTTTGTAATAGGGTCTGGTGGGGTGCTTGGAAAAGGTTGAGGCTTGAAGGCGAATTTACGAATGTTTAGATTTCCTGAGATCGCATTTTCAAATTAACTCAACTAATAATTGCCCCAGTTTATTCTCAATTGAGATTTTCCTTTAATTTCCTTCACTTTGCTTCTCTGTCACTTTTACCTTTTTTTTTTTTTGCCCCAGTGTGGGGTGTGCAATTCTCAGGGGTTGCCAAATGAAATAATTTGCTCTGAAGGCTCAAAAGGGATAATTAGGGGTAGAATGTTTGATTGAAAAAGAAGAAGGCCTGACTTTTCATTCCATTCTTTACATCAACCTTAAAAGGAAAATTCCATTTATCATTTGAAAAATTTCTTACACATATCCGAATTGATTGGTTGAGGGAACACTTGCCTATCCATTTCTGCGAGAATGAGCGCTCCCCCGGGTAAAACTTTCTGGACACTAAAAGGGCCTTGCCAATTCGGTGCAAATTTCCCCTTAGCTTCCTCTTGTACTGGCAAAATGTGTTTCAACACTTTATCTCCCTCTGTGAATATCCGTGGTCTGACCTTCTTATTGTAAGCACGGGCTACCCTTTTTTGATAGCATTGACCATGACAAATGGCATTTACTCTCTTTTCATCAATTAAAGATAGCTGCTCATGACGTTGCTTGATCCAATCAGCCTCATCTAACTTGGCCTCCATTAAAATGCGCAATGAAGGGATTTCGACCTCGGCTGGCAACACTGCTTCCATCCCATACATGAGGCTGTAGGGAGTTGCCCCAGTAGAGGTCCGAATAGCAGTTCTATATGCTATTAATGCGTAAGGGAGTTTCTCGTGCCAATCACGGTGTCTTTCAATCATCTTAAGAATTATCTTCTTCAAGTTCTTATTCGCGGCCTCAACAGCTCCATTCATCTGTGGTCTGTAAATAGAGGAGTTCCGATACCTGATTTTGAATTGTTCACATAATCCATCTACCATATCATTGTTGAGATTTTTGGCATTGTCAGTGATTAATGTCTCTGGTATTCCAAAACGACAAATGATGTGCTTCCTTAGAAAGTCCGTCACCACCTTTTTAGTCACATGCTTATAAGATTCAGCCTCGACCCACTTTGTGAAGTATTCAATTGCCACCAGAATAAACCGGTGCCCATTTGAAGCGGGAGAGTCAATTGCTCCGATTACATCCATACCCCACATCGAACATGGTCAGGGAGCAGTCATACTGTGTAATTCTGTAGGGGGAGTGCGCATAACATCTCCATGCAATTGACACTTTACGCATTTTCTGACAAAAACTACACAATCATGCTCCATAGTAAGCCAAAAATATCCGATCCGCATGATCTTCTTTGCTAATAAATGGCCATTCATATGTGATCTGCACACTCCACTATGTACTTCTTTCATCAGGTATTCTGCTTCGTCTTCATCAACACACCTTAGAAGGCCCAAATCTGACGTCCTCTTGTATACAACCTCTCCGTTTAGGAAAAATTTGGAAGACAATCTGCGCAAGAAGCCTTTAGTAGTTGTATCGGCCCCAGGGGGATAGGACCCTATTTTGAGAAATTCCTTGATATCGTGGTACCAGGGACGGCGATCGGAAGACTTTTCCACAACTAGGCAGTGAGCAGGTTTTTCTTGTAGATGAATCTGGATATGGTCAATTACCAACTCATCTGGATGTTGAATCATTGAAGATAAAGTGGCCAATGCATCGGCGAAGACATTTCTGACATGGGGAATATGCCGAAACTCCAAACTCCTAAATTTATTTGCTAACTCCAATAAGTTGCAATGATAAGGCAAGATCTTTGAATCCCGAGTGATCCACTCCTTGAGAGTCTAATGTACAAGCAAATCTGAATCGCTGAACACTAGTAAATCCTTAATCTCCATTTCTAACGCCATCTTTAACCCAAAAATGCAAGCTTCATATTCAGCCATATTGTTAGTACAGAAAAATCAGAGTTTGGCCGAACCAGGGTAATGCTTTCCTTCAGGCGATACTAGAACAGCTCCAATACCGGCCCCGAAGGAATTTGATGCACCGTCAAAGAACAGCCTCCACTCCGGGCATTGATCATTCATATCTTCTGCTATACCCACGAACAGGGCCTCCTCATCCGGAAAATAAGTGTGAAGCGGTTGATAATCATCTTTCAGCGAATTTTCAGCCAAATGATCGGCCACAGCCTGGCCCTTGATAGCCTTCTGCGTGGTAAAAATAATGTCAAACTCCGAAAGAATCATCTGTCATTTTGCCATACGTCCTGTCGGCATAGGCTTTCCCAACAGATATTTCAAAGGGTTGGAGCGGGAAATGAGGTAAGTAGTATGACTGAGCAAGTAATGCCTCAACTTTTGTGCGGCCCAAGCTAAAGCACAGCAACTCCTCTCTAGAAAAGAATAGTTGGCTTCATACGCAGTGAACTTCTTACTGAGGTAATAGATGGCTTGCTCCCTCTTCCCCGATTCGTCGTGTTGTCCCAATACACATCCCATAGCTTCGTCCAACACTGATAGATACATGATCAAAGGTCGTCCGGGTTTGGGTGGCACTAAAACTGGAGGGTGTAATAAATAGTTCTTGATCTTATCAAACGTCTGCTGGCATTCTCCACTCCATCGCAATGGTACATTTTTCTTCAATAATTTGAACAAAGGCTCACACGTATGGGTCAACTGGGCGATGAATCTCCCGATAAAGTTAATCTTCCCTAAAAAACTCTTTACGTCCTTTTGGGTTCTTGGTACTGGCATTTCACGAATGGCTTTAATTTTTGCCGGATCTATCTCGATACCCTTCTTACTGACAATGAAGCCCAATAACTTTCCGGCAGGGGCCCCAAATGCACACTTTGCGGGGTTTAGTTTCAAATCATATCTTCTCAATCTTTCGAATAACCTTTCCAAATCAATCAGATGATCCTCTGCTCTCTTGGATTTGATGATGATGTCGTCCACATAAACCTCCATCTCCTTATGAATCATATCATGGAACAGGGTGGTCATGGTCCTTTGATAGGTGGCTCCGGCATTCTTCAATCCAAACGGCATTACCCGGTAGCAAAAAGTCCCCCACGGCGTGATAAAAGCAATTTTCTCCCTATCTTCCTCTGCCATTAAAATCTGGTGATATCCAGCGAAACAGTCAGCAAATGATTCAATCTCATGCCCGGCGATATTATCCAGAAGAATATGAATGTTCGGCAACGGAAAATCATCTTTCGGGCTGGCTTTATTAAGATCCCTGTAATCGACACAGACTCGCACTTCTCCACTTTTCTTTGGAACAGGTACAGGGTTTGAAAGCCAAATGGGATAATGAGACACCATAATGATTCTAGCATTGAGCTGCTTCTCGATTTGCTCCTTAATTTTGAGGCTCATGTCTGGCTTAAACTTGCTAGATTTTTGTTTTACTGGTGGAAAACTCGGATCAGTTGGCAATCGATGGACCACTATATCTGTTGAAATTCCTGGCATATCATTATAGGACCAGGCAAACACATCTTGAAACATGGTAAAAAACTCAATCATTTCTTTTCTCTGTTTCTTATTCAAATGAATGCTAATTTTTATCTCCTTAACCTCAATTTCAGTGCCAATATTAACAACTTCTGTTTCTTCTAAGTTCGGTTTGGATTTCTCCTCATACTGTTCAAAATCCTTTAATAAAGACTCAGATTTTTCCTCGTTATCGCTCTCGTCTTGAATTTCGGATTCCAAAATTTCGAATTCGTGAGGGATATCGAGACCACAATCATCAAATTCCAGAATAGTGATATCCAAAGGGTCAATGTGTTTTATTTTTGGCCATCTGAAAAAGAATAAAATAAATACGATAGTAAGTAAGTTAAAACAATTTGGACAATAAACACTGTGCATTTCATTGAAATTCAAAGTAAAGGATAACATCATGACATGCTAATTAACAAGAAATTTAACGTAGGACTTGCATTGAAAAACATTTGATTAAAAACTATTTACAAACTTGAAAGACAAAAGATAAGTAGTATGAACGATTTGTCTCATGTCGACCAAAGGCAATCCTCTAATTTACCGAAATTCCCTGCAGGAGGGAAGGAGATCACTGGTCCAGTTCTTCATTGCTTCAATAGGCACCTCTGGAAATCCTGGGTCCTCCAATGGCTCCCCTTCAGAAATAACCCCCACAAATAGCTCAGATAATCCAACTCCACTTCCTCGATTGGGTCTACTTCAGATCTAATCACCTCTGATGGGTAAGGAAAAGTACAATACAATGGTGGGATATTCATGATAAGCTGCCTCCCTTCCTTCTCTGCCCTTTTGCGATCCGACATTTCTTTCTTATCTCTGGCAGTAGGTTGAAACCCTAATCCAAAGGTATCCTTCTTTCCTTGAAGTTCTATTGGCTCCAAGACCCCTTGTAGGTTGCGCCCAAGACCCTTGCCTATTTCATACCCTCCTCGAATCAGCTCTTTGGCCATCATAACACTGGCTTCAGGTAAATTCATTTCCACTGCCGCCTTGTCCTTGGATGCCCTACCCACCGAAACAATGTCAGCTACATGGTGAGGGGAAACCAGAGCTTTTCTGTCGCCATCATCTTCCGATGCAGGATTGATGATCATAGTGCAATCTTCCTCAGCAAATATCGTAATCAACTGGCCATTCACCACAAATCTCAACATTTGATGGAGTGAAGAAGGTATAGCGCCTGAAGTATGAATCCAAGGCCGTCCGAGAAGAACATTATAAACACTTGAGAAGTCCATGACTTGGCACATAACTTGAAACTGGGCAGGTCCGATTTCCAGCACCAAATCCACTTCCCCCATTGATTCCCTTTTTGTGCCATCAAATCCTCTCACCACAATGCCAGATGGCCGAAGTTTAGCTTCCTGAAATTCCAACTTAACCAAAGTGTTCCAAGGACAGATATTAAGAGCAGATCCATTGTCTATCAAGACCCTTGGCAATAACTTCCCATTACAACGAACTGAGATATACAATGCTTTATTGTGTCCAATCCCATCCGAAGTCAAATCTTCATCAGAAAAAGAATTTGATTTGAAGCCAAAACATGTTTGACTACCTGAGTGAATTTATCCACAGGAATATTCTTAGGCACTTGAGCCTCAGTTAGGACCTTGAGTAAAGCTTCTCGATGAAGTTCCGAGGTTAGAAGCAAATTCAATATAGAAATTTGAGCGGGCAACTTGTCCAATTGCTCGACCACCTTATACTCACTTTTCTTCAGCATCTTAAGGAAATTGAAGGCCTCTTTATCAGTCACAGTTGGTTTTGTCGGAATAGCATTTTCTTTCACTTTTGAGGACTCATCAACTGCGGGTTCCCCTATGATTCTTCCAGATCTAGTAATGGCGTCCACTTCCTTTCTGGGCACCTTTTCTCCTCCAATTAATAGCGTGGGCTCGCTATAATTCCATGGGACCTCTTGTAGATTAAGAATAGGAGATTGCTCAGGCAATTCAAGTACCACCAGCTCTGAAGGCTCACATTCGAAAGGTATCATTTTCAAAATAAACGGATTGGTATTTTCCTTGATTTCATAGGCTTTCTCCTCTAGTATGAATGGTTCTCCGATGACTCCCATTATCTCGGCTTCGTCCAAATGAATTGTGTAGGCTCCTCAATCTCTTCATTAATAGTAATAACTCCCACGGTGTCCTTGTGTGTAGGAAGAGGATTTTTGCTAACGTTTGGACCTTGTTCGTCCCTCCTCCTCAGGACTATGTCTCCGGATTCAATCATGTCTTGAATTTTATACTTAAGCGCCCAGCAATTGGCAGTTGAATGTCCAGGGGCTCCTGAATGGTAGGCACAAAATGATTGAGGATCGTAACCAATGGGAAATCCTTTGGAATAGGTTTTAATAGATATAGTGCCAATTTTCCCAACAGCTTTCAATTGCTCATACAATTGGTCAACGGGCCGGTCTAGATTGGTGAAGGTTCGGTATGGGGTTAGATTTTGGGTGTCACTGGTTTGTTGATAGTGGTAATTTGAGTTGGAGGGTGGAATAGGTCTTGGGTTGAAGGGAGGGCGTGTCACAGCCCCACCTTCCCCTGAGGCGAACCAGAGGGTTCGGCGGGCCGCCTGCCCAGCTCTCGCCGGGACTCAGTCGTTCACTACAATCCTCAATTGAATTTCAAGATATATATATCAAATATACATCAAAGGTTCCCAAACTTTACATATCAAAAGCGAAGCGTCCACGCTTCCGTAGCGCCACTCTGATCCTTGATCACAATTAGTATACAGGAGGAAGTCCAAAACTAGACTATTACACATCCAATCAATTCTAAACGTTCAATACAATCCCAATATGAATGATTACACAAAAGGAAATCCAAGTTCAATCCATACATGAGATAATCCATGAATAAACACTACAAGCCCTTCCTTCGCCTTGAGCCCTGTGGAGGGGAATAAAACATTTTTGGGGTGAGCTAGAAGCTCAGCGAGTAACCAATAAAATTAGTTATCAAATCTGTTTAACAATGGTTCATTTCAATGATGTTGTAAATCAAAGGATAAGTCTAGAAACAATTACAACGTTTACAAAACATTAAATATGGAGTATCAATAATTCAAGAAACATTTACAATGGAAAGGGATAGTAACATTCATGAAAAGGATACGTTCGTTCTCCTGTCATTTCATTGCATTTTTGGTTTCATTCGTGCATTCATTCACCCCGTCCCTGGCTTTTGGCCAGGCTCCACCAACCTACAAGGTAATACTCGAGTATACCGAAACGTTCACCCAAGTTCCTAGTCGCCCGACCGAGTCCGCTTCTGGCTCGAGACGACCGGTAACAAGGGGCAATGGCCAGTTCAGTCCAAAAGGCTTACATTCATGCGCGAGTAGCATTTAATCATTAATCATTGAAATTTCATATTTATTTAGGTCGAGTGCGATAAAGTACACACTCGCCTAGAAAACTCGTTTTAACAATCATTGAAAGCAAAATCAATAATAACAAGACACTGATATGCAAGCACGCATGATATGTAAGAAAACAGTTCCAAAATTAAATTTGGAAACAGTTCAAAAGTAAATAATGCAAGAAACGGTTCATAAATAATTTTAGAAATAGTTTGAGGTCACTCACCTCCATGGCTCAGAAATCATCCATTAAATATCATTGCCTTGCTCAAATCCAAGTCTTAAGTCACAAACTCAATGCAAACAAGTTCCTTCAAAGTTTGGACAGCACTTCCCCTGAATTTGCTTACTTTTCCAGCCATCATGGCTTCATTATATCCTCAGCCAGTCCCAAAGGTACACACACAACAACAAGTTCATCCAATAGCCATTCAGCAAGCTCCAAGTAGTAGTAGTACAAGTCAAGCTAGGGAAAAGTCCGGAAATGAAAGTTTAGCTCAAACCAGAAAAACAGTTTTGACGTCATTTTGCGGTAATGGTATCAAAGGTGCTAAGATTGTCGGATGAAGGTGCAAGACCCACCGTTTCGAAGCTAAAAGACAGGGCTACAACAATGTAGAAGGCCACTCAGTCCAAATCCTAGCACAACTAGGTCAAATATGCAAAATACCAAACCAGAACCTTAATTGCAGGTTTACAAATTACACTATGCTGTAATTAGTCCAACTCAGTCTATACAGGTCCGAATGTAGAAATTCCAAAGGCATATGATAGCTAGGACATCAAGTTACATTCCATCATAAGACCTCAACCACCAACTCCAAAGCAATTCCAGTCAAAACAGCCGATTACAGGCGCAGTTCGGCCATCCTGATGAACCCAGAACAGCAATAGTAAATTCGACATTTCTCACTCTACACTACTCCAAATGACCTGAAATTTTACAGGAACCTCAAACACATCAATACCTACAACTTTCATGTTTTAAGAAAAGGCCAATTCGGCCTCTAACCATATGATACAAAACCGGACAGAAAAGGGGGTTATGAAACCCTAACTTTCTCAAATTCCTTCCAAACCCAAAATTGGTTGCAATTACCAATCATTTACACCTACTAGAGTCATTACCCCTCATTACCAACCATCATAAATAACCACAACATCATGCTCACACCAGAAAATTCATCAATAAATTGAAAACTTCACCAATTCATCTCAAACCAAGAAATAAGCCACAAATTTCAGCACTTTAGCCACCACTAGGCACAAATTAAACATCATTAAGTGTAGGAGGAAGGTCAATCACCACTTACCTAGTAAACAAGAGAAGAGGAGTTAATGGACACCTTAACTTCCTTGAACACTTCCACAAAATCACTTACTAGCACCAAATGGAAGGATTTTATGGAGTAGAAACAAATTTCAGCAATTGGTTTGGATGATTTGCACTAGATGCTAGCTCAAAGTTTGAAGAGGTTTCTTCCTTCTTGAGCTCAAGGTGGCCGGCCAACATAGAGAAAGAAATGGTGATTTTTGTGGTAATTTTGTGATATTTAATCAAATGGTAAAGAAAGGTCAAAAGGTGAATAGTTGTCTTAGGCTTCAACCAATGGAAGAGTGACACTTGTCACTCCATTCAATGCATTCCTATCCTTCTTTTTCCCTCTCACATCAATCACTTCACCTCCTCTATTTATCTCTTAACACCCGATAAATTTCACCCAGTATCCGGAACTTATCCTAATTGATCGAATTTTTCCGAACTTTTCACCCTAGTGGGTCCCACATCCGGTATACACTCTTAATTTCTCAAAAACTAACCGATACTAGAAAAATCATTTTAAAACTATCTTTGCTCATAAACTTTATCTGGGGAATTTTTCTAATCAAGAAAATGTAGAAAAGGCGGGCGATTAAAAAAATAAACCCTAGAAAATTAGAAAATTTTCGGGTTCTCAAACTCATTTTTTTTCGGGGCGTCACATTAGAATTGTTGAGTCGAGTCTGTACTTTATCGTACTCGTTCTCTCTCACTTGATTATATAATTGAGTTACTCATAGTTGAATTGATAATTGTGGTTGATTTGTCGATTGGAGTGAATCTCACGACTCATAAATGTAACGAGGACGCGCAAATCTCAATTGGCCGATCTTGTGACTCGAGCCAGCAAGGGTTTGGTCGAGAAGCTCGGTGAACTATGAGATAATTTTAAACTTGGTCTATTAAGAGATCTCGCTTGGCATACTCGTGGAGTAATGCCTTTTATAAAAAGAAGTTCTGGCCCGGGTCTGGGGTTGTAACGGCGAAAGGGGAATTGTAAGTGGAGTTCTACGGACTTAATACCTACCCGGTTGACGGAGTGTCATCACGGGGAAGTATTTGCTCGAGCCTTGGCAAAGCAAGTGGAACTTAGCTCTTGAGAGCTCCTGTATCCTTATGAAATATGTGTTATTATTATTTATGAATTATTTAACCTTAATTGCTTTACTTTCGTACAAAGGCCATGGTTATGTGAACTATGTGTTTGCATGTTTTCTTGGCCTCACTGAGCGTCAGCTCACCCCATTAGTTTGTTCTTCCTTAATAGGAGTTCGGAATGGAAAGAATTTTGGGAAAGCCGACTTGTGTACTTTTGATTGGACTTTTGGAATGTAATTGACTAGTTGACTTATAACAGTTGTATTTTGGGAAGATTTATGTAATTTTGAGAACTTGTGATGTAAGACTTGAAAGTTTATTAAGAGAAAGACTTTTTCTTACTTTGACTTTTATTTATTGGTTGAATAATTTTAAGTTTGGAATTGGCTTGTATTGAGTCCTGGCGAGAGTTGGGCAGGCGTTCCGCGGATACCCTTGGATTCGCCCTTGAGAGAAGTGGGGGTGTCACAATCAGGCTGGCAACTTTGATAGATGACATTGCCAACTTAGGCTCTTTGTTTCAAAAATGCTCATTTTGTTTAGATATAGCAAATGACAATATAAGCAAATCTATGAGTACTTATGCCGTAGGCATTTGTGTTGATGAGGAATGGAACAATCCTCAAGGTGTCTAGCACCTTTGTAAAGTCTCTTGGACCTGTTGCTCTACAAATGTATAGTTATGTTTTCATCAATATATTCCTATCGTTTCAGAAAAAAAAAGACCGACAAATGTCACGCTTAGTTGCAAAGCTTATGTTCTTGTCTTTCCTTTGTCTCTAATGGCTAATCTATATTGCTTTCCTCTAATCCACTTTTAACACTTCTAATCACATAAACCCTCTTAAAAAAAATCCATTTTTGTCCACTAAATTTATTACGCAACTGACTAGTAGGTCCCACTTCTATAATGCATTACGAACTTAACATACACTAACTTATAGGAGAAAATGCTTAAAAATCTTGACTCACTTCTAAAAATATCTAAGAAATTAAGGTAATAAAATAAAGTAAAGAAAATGTATTCAAAGAAATAAAAGAAAATAGAAAAATTTTTTGGTCCTCACAATTAGACTCGAACCCAAATAACTAGCAAAAGAAATGAAAAAGCACCCCATGCCTAGATTGTTGGTAGGATTAGACCCGAATTCAGACAAATAGCAGCAGAAATAAAAATGCACCCAAGACCTGGTTAGCTGGAGGGATTAGATTCGAACTCAAACAACTAGCGGAATAAATGAAAATACACCCCAAGTCTAGATAGTTGGTGGGATTAGACTCGAACCCAAATAACTAGTGGGAGAGATGAAAATGCACCCTAGGTCTAGATAGTTTATGGAATTAGACCCGAGCCTAGACAATTAGTGAGAGAAATAAAATACACCCCATGCCTAAATTGCTGGCGGAATTAGACCTGAATCTAGACAACTAGTGGGAGAAATAAAAATACACCCCAGACCTAAATTGCTGATGGGATTAGACCCGAACCCAAGCAACCAGTGGGAGGAAATGAAAATGCACCTCAATCCTAACTTGCTGGTGGGATTAGATCCAATTTCAAACAACTAGCGGGAGAAATGAAAATGCAACCCAAACCTAGCTTGCTAGTGGAATTAGATCCGAATCCAAACAACTAGTAAGAGAAATAAAAATGAATCCCAAGCCTACATAACTGGTGGGATTAGACCCAAGTTCAGATAACTAGCAAAAAAATAAAAATACACCCCAGGTCTAAATTGCTTGTGGGACTAGATTCAAATCCGGACAACTAGTGGGAGAAATCAAAATACATCCCAAGTCTAGATAGCTGATGGAATTAGATCCAAATCCAAACAACTAGTAGGAAAAATGAAAATGCACCACAAGCCTAACTTGCTAGTGGGATTAGACCCGAGTCCAAACAACTAGTCGAAAGAATAAAAATACACCCAAAACTAGATAGTTGGTGAGTTTAGATCCGAACCCAAACTACTAGCGAAAAAAATGAAAATACACCCCAAGTCTAAATTACTGGTAGAATTAGATTCAATTCCAAACAACTAATGGGAGAAATAAGAATACACCTCAAGCCTAAATAACTGATAGAATTAGACACGAGTCCAGACAACTAGTGGGAGAAATGAAAATACATCACAAGTCTACTTTGCTGGTGGGATTAGACCCGATGCCAAACAACTAGTGGAGAAATTAAAATGCACCCTAAACCTTGATAGATGGTGAAATTAGATCCGAACCCAAACAACTAGTGGGAGAAATGAAAAAGCAAGTTCTAAATTGCCAAACTTGAAGAGTGAAATGCAATCTACTCAAACATAATAAACATCAAATGCATACAACGACAAACTTACTCAGTAGATGTGCAATTTTTTATGTTTCAAACTTTAGAAGAAGAAAATGAATCAAACAAGAATTTTTTTTTTAAAAAAAAGAAGTCAAAATGACAAGTTTTGAAATTTGAAGAATAAAATGAAAAATTTTCCTTCAAAGGATATGAAAAATGCATGTATATGTCACTATCTTCTCGATTTTTCAAAGATTTTTTCACAAAACCAATTTGGAATGCATTATCAAATCGGAACTCGTTCCTTTTAAAATTTGCCCTAGTATAAATCAAGCTTAACTAAAAAAGGGCTATATTTTTCATACTTTTGAGAAGGCATAAATAGTGATCACATAATCTCACATGCAAAAGAGAGAGGAAACAATTCTGATGAAAATATTACCACCTCCGTGTGATTCCTTTGACCTTGAGAACCATCCAAACATGATCTTTCAATGTTAAAAAACTGCCCCCCAAAAACTGTGCAGCAACTTGCCTTGAATCTTCTCAATTTTCTAGCATCAGACAGCCATACTTCACTATGTATCACAAATAATCTATTTCTAATGACCATATTTGAATGAATGCCCCTTGAAAAAGAAATATTTCACATCTGACCCCTTTTGATGTCGTTCATCTAAATTTCAATGTTGCCACAAGAATAATATTGTGGAGAGAAATCCAAACGAATATAAACACCAACTTTTTCAAACTTCAATCTCTTACTTTGGTAAATGAGGTCTGAGGGGATGTGAAGAAAAGGTTAAGGGTTGAAGATAGATCATGAAATAGGTTTGAAATTGTGACGGCCCCACCTCCCCCTAGGGAGTACCCCAGGGTTCGGTGGGTCGCCTGCCCAACTCTCGCCGGGACTCAGTCGTTCACTACAGTCCTCAATTAAAATCGGAATAAATCACAAGAATAAATAGGGCAGCGATCCAAACTTAAAGCGGAACTTATATACATTGCCATCCCAAAAGAGAGTATAAAGATCGAATATACAAAGGTTCTCAATCCTTCATACGTCCAGCCCGTGCCAAGCACTAGGGCGAGAACCATTACAAAGAAAAACAAAAGAACTAGACTAGGCTAGTCTATGCTCTCATCCTGCTCGCCGTCCCCTGTTAAGGAAAACAAAACTAAATGGGTGAGCTAAAAGCTCAGTGAGGTTCCGAACAGATAATCAAACAATCAATTCAATACATTAAACATGGAGTATCAATAATTCAAGAAACATTTACAATGGAAAGCGATAGTAACACATTCATTTAAAAGGATACGGGCTCACATGGAGCTATTCGTTCGTTCATTCGTTCCCTTGACATTTCCCCTTATTCCTCCAATTATTTGAAAATTTCCTTTTTGAAAAGTAAAACCCTCGTGCCTTCGTTCGTTCATTCATCCCTTTCCGGACGTGGGCCGGACTCCACCCATCCGGACGTTGGCCGGACTCCACCCATCCGGACGTGGCCGGACTACAAGGTAATACTCGAGTATACCAAATTCACCCAAGGTCACCATATCGCCCGACCGAGTCTGCTTCTGGCTCGAGTCGATCGGTAACGAAGGGCAGGGCCCAATTCAGCCAAACGGCTTACATTCATGCGCAACTAGCATTTAATCATTAATCATTGAAAATTTCACATTTATTTAGGTCGAGTGGATAAAGTACACACTCGCCTAGAAAACTCGTTTTACCAATCATTGAAAGCACTTAACACATTATCAATCAATAATAACAAGCCAATAAGTCAAGGAAATATAGCAAACAAGGAACACTCACCTAGTTATGCAAAATAACGTGTAAAATATCCTTCCGGATATTACCCTTAGTCACCAATGAAACCTAAGATTGAACAAGAGAACATATTACAGTTTATCGAGCAAAACATTTAAGGGAAACAAAGAAACCCGACTAATTAGGAGTAAAACGTGTAAAAATGACTTTCAAGTAAGAAGAGGGTTGTTTGGACCCAAGGATGAAATTAACTAGGGTTTCAAAATCAATCACAAAACCAAGCTCAAAAGGCTTATAGAATTCCAACGAAAACATTTGACTAACAACAAATCAAAAGACAAATAGATAGGCTAAGAAAATATTCTTTCAGAATCGTAAAGAATCGTTTGTATGACTAAAAGTCACGATATATTCAAGTAGAGGTTATATAACAAGGGTTTTGATGAAAATCATATGGAAAAGGAGGACTCTTAAAACCGTACTTGAAAGTAGTTCACTTGTGGCCGATAACCCTAACTCATACTTCTATATTTTGGGAAGGAGTAATTAGCATTTGAAGTGTTAAACTAAAGAGGTATCATGTTTGCAAATGGAAAGCCGGTCATGGTATTGGCCAAACAAAAGTATACAAGTTCAAATAGAAACCTAGCCCTCGAGCGAAAATTTGGGCAGCACGCCCTTTGTGTTTACCTAATTTTCCAGCCATTTTGGCTTCATTATTTTTCCTCAGCCAGTCCCAAAGTCATACATATCATAGATTCAGGTAAATAGCTGTTCCATAGGCTCATAACAACATAAGAACAGAAATCAAAGTGATAACAAGTGCGGAAATGTAACCTAGCAAAAGACAGATTTGACGCGTGGTTGCGGAAATAACACATCCGAGGCTACGCTTATTGGATTGAGGCGCAAATTATACCATTTCGAAGCTAAGACACAGGGCTACAACTTTCATGAAGATCACTTAGTCTAGTTTCCAATGGAACCTAGTCAAATCCTCAATTTACAGAACCAAAATCCAACTAGTCGGCTAATTAACTGCACTACACTGGAATGGTCATATCTCAGGTTACCAAGGTCCGATTAAGGTGTTCTTGGAGGCGTTTAAAAGATAAGACAGAATAATAAAACTTTCATGTTTTTTCAAAAGGCTAAATCCCAAGGGATTATAGTGAATAAACACAACCAAATAGACTAAACTGTCCACGCGGAACTCTGGAATGTAACCTAGAACAGCGAGGGTATTTTCATCTTTTCACAAGCTACATAGCTCCGATTGAGCTGAAATTTTGTAGGAACCTATAAAATACCATTCTATACAACTTTCATGTTTTAGTCCAAGCCTAATTTGGCCTCTAAATATGAGTACCAAAATCGGGCAGAACTGAATTAGGAAATTTCAGAAATTTGGAATTTTTGGTCTTCAATGAAACTTTCTTAAATTCCTTATTCCAATCACTACCAAAGCCCCTTATATAATCTTATATACAACATCTATCAACCATACAACAAGTTTAGGTAGAAATTAATCAAACCCTAACTTGCTTAAATCATCCAAAATTCATCACAACAACTTGCATATCTTGTAATCAAGCCAAAGCATGAACTAAATAGCATCTTAAACCAAAATAAAAGAATCAAAGCCATAAATCAGACTTTATACCTCAAAAACAAAGCTTGAAAGAGTGATACTTCACCTCCTTTAGAAATCTTTTGGTTCCACAAGCTTCCCAACTCACAACCCACTCTTTAATCGGTTTGGAATTTCAATTTCTTACTTGGATGATTCAACTCAAGAAGAAGGAAATTGTTTTCTTGCTCTCTTTCTCTCCTCTCTTTGTTCGGCCAAGCTGCTGAAATAATGAAGGGAAATGAGCAAAAATTGGGCTAAAAAGGAAGACCATCTCTCTTGGTCAAGAAACCCTTAGGTGGCGACACTTGTCGCCACCACCACCTTTCATTTTTTTTCTCTTTCTTTCTTGCATTTCTAGCCTCCAATTTCGGTCAAGCTAGCTGGAAATTGAGAAGATATTTTGCTCAAATATCAAAAAGCATGTATGGTAAAAAAAAATGGCAGTCAAGTGGTGCGTTCAATCGGTAGTGCGCGGTACCCGTCGGTTCGCGCCGTTTTTCTTAAAAACACACGTACTAGGGTTTTTACTTCCTATTCACTAACCTTATATCATTGCTCCTAATCACATATTATTTTTCACTTAAAAGTCACTTTTAATCACCAAATTTGATCCTTGCTCCGTACCGAAAATTCATCCGGCGGAAAATCGCGAAAACCCTAATTTTGCTCCAATCTTGAAACCAAAAGTGAAACCCTACTTTCTAGGTTTATTTGCACTTATTGTGGAATGATTGGGTGGTAGGGCTTTAATAAATAATAATTTCCAAATAAAAGGGCATTTTTGAGAAAAATATAAGAAATTTACGAGTCCTCACAGAAATAATCTTGAAATCGCATTTTTTAAAATTTGCCCGGTGTAGGGCGAATGAGAACTAATAAACTCGTCCCAATTTAATTTTTGACTTGATTTTTTCTTTTTCACTCATTTTTTTTCTGCTTTTCATTTCTTTCATGTTTTTCCTTTTCTTTTTTATTGTTTTGTGAAAATAGAAATAAAAAAATAAAAAAATTTGCCTTAGTGTAGAGTTTGCGATCTTCAGGGGCTTGCCATGCAAAAAGAGTAGATCATTCTGAAAGTTCTAAGAGAAAAACTGGGGATAAAATGTCCCAAATGGAAAAGAAAGAAAGCTTGCCTTGAGTCCATTTTTTGCAGTAATTTCGAAAGAAAATATTCATAATCAAATGAAAAACTTTTTGTACATCCATCTCTATAAAAATAAGTGCTCCTCCGGATAGTACTCTTTGAACAATAAATGGACCTTACCAAGTTGGAGCAAACTTTCCTTTAACATCCTCTTGAATTGGAAAAATTCGTTTCAAAACCTTATCCCATACTTCAAATAAGGGAGGTTTATCTTTCTTGTTAGGACATGAGTCATCCATTGTTGGTAACATTACACATGACAAATAGCATTCAACTTCTTTTCATTAATTGGAGACAATAATTTATGGCTTCTTGATCCATTTGGCTTGTTCTAGTTGGGCTTTCATCAAAATGCGCAGGAATGTGATCTCAATTTTGGTAGGTATTACCACTTCCATTTCAAACATAAGAGAATAAGATGTTTCCTCAACTTAGAAACACAATTCCAAAGTGAAATGCTCCAAAAGTTCAATAGCAAAATTTGCAAAATTGAAGGAAAAAATTTCTCTCTCTCTCTCTCTCTCTCTCTCTCTTTCCCTTTTTCCCTTTTACTTTTTCATTTTTTTAAAAAAAACTGATTTCTAAATTAAGTACTCCTTCTTAATAGATAGCCAATCCTCCGCTTTACAATGTAGCATTATTGCTCCCTTTTTATTCGTGATTGACCTTCAAATTTGAAAGATTTTGACTTGCGTTTCTTCTTCGATCTCAGCCATAAACGCCTATATAGAGGGGATTTGCCAAAGTATAATATGCAATTGATTTTTTTTTCGCAAACAATTACTGCTCATATAAAGTGTTGACTTATCAAAGTCAAAATTTAAACAACAGATTTAAAATCTACTTGACCCTTGGGCACACCCTACACATGTATTATAAAAATTTGCCTCGACTTAGGCTATTTAATTAAAAAAATTTTGTTTGAACGACTTTCCATTTATTTGACAAAACAAGAAAACTATACTCTCTAAAATTTAGAAATTAATCACATGCTAACATGCAATGTGCATGGGTGTATCAATGGTGACATCTCAAATGAAAAAAATAAGCCACAAAAAATGTGATGTTTAAACTGATGCAGGAGTCCTCATGATAAACCTCTCAAAATAGACCAAATTGCAATGGATCTCTTCCTCACTTAGAGTCAGCATTTAAGGAAAATAATTACTCTTTCTCATTAGCTCATTGTTCAGGACCAATCAAGCGGGTATTATATTTTATTTATAGGCAGTTAAGAGAAACAATAACTAAAAATTGTACACCATGATATCTCTTAACTTTGTGCTTGAATTGCATCTAACCCATTCAATACCATATCTTAATGAAATCAAATAAATTTTCACCCTTATTTCTTATGAGAATTTAGTCAACATATAAGTTATATAGGCTTGTAATATATGGATAGAAGAGATAGTTAAACGCAATAAAATAGATTATGACTTTATGATCATTAGTGATTAGTAGATCCCTTAGGAATTTGATCCTTATTTCAAATTGGCATGAAAGATAAGTCAGTTATGGACTTTATGAGCTTGTAATGTGGCTTGAAAAAGATAGGTAAAAAATATGAGATTTGCAAGGACATTACACATAAGATCGCATTCCTTTTAAAATTGCCCCAATTTTGGGATAAAAAATCTTAGACTCCATTTTAACTTTTATCATAATCACTGAAGAGATTTTGGCATTGAATTTTCTCTTTTTTTCCTTTTTTTTTTTTTACATTTTCTATTTCTTTATCTCTATTTCCTTTTTTGCATTTTTTTCTTCTTTTTTTTTGCCAATACTGAAGTCCAAATATCCATGGTAAAATAAAAAATTCCCTAACTTTTAGAAGATAGATGCCCTTTTATTTTTCTTTTTTTTTTTGAATACTTCATGTCTCTTCCAAAAAATTTAACATCTTTACTATTATTGAAAATTTTCAAATCTCCTACTCTGATATGGGGTGGGATCATAAGTACTTTTAAAATGAACTATTAATTTAATCTCAAATTAGGATGCAAAGGATAAACAATGTTTAGGTAGTAGAAAAGATAGTCAATGCATCATTCTTACATTACATAACAACCAAAGTAAAGAATAATTTATTAGGAGAATCTTTTCCCTTTTGACATTAAAAATTTGCCTAATGTAGGATTGTGATCACCAAGACTCTTATTTGGAATGAAATTGTACTTTTGATGGTTCAAATGAGAGAACAAATGATAAAATTGGTATAGATAGAGAAACAAATGACAAAAGTATCATCCCAAATTTTCAAAATAAGTAAGAGTAATGAATATTTTTGCTTTCAACTAGATGTGGATTGAATCTGATTAGATACATCAGACCTTTTTAAAGTAAAAATTTCATCACTTTAAAATTTGTCGATCAAGGCAACTGATTCTGAAGGTTTGATAGAGTTAGGAAAAATATAAATAGCACCGATGAAAGAGAAAAGCTATCATACTTGGTCTCTTAAAACAACCTAACAAGTTCGAGTGACCCCCTTTTGATTTCGATTTTTAGGCACTCTCATTGAATTGTTTGAGCCACAAATCTAGTGTATGCAAAGATTTTAAAAAGCTAAACATATAATTGTGAACTTCATACAAGAGACGAAAAAATTGAAAATCTCAACTTAGTCCTATTTCTTAAAGTCCATCACGAAATCTTCTAATGAACAAAAGAGAATGAAATGTACATAAATATATGCAAAACTGCAAAACAAGAATAGTCTAAATGAAAAACTTTATTGTTGCAAATGTTTGAAACCAAAATTTTACTCATCTATAATACAAATGAAAAAAGAAAATTTTCTTAGGAACTCCCTTTCACACATACACACACACACACACTTTCTCTCTCTTTTTTCTTTTGGAACAAAATGTGTTAGAAGGAACAAATCAAGATTTTTTTTGACAAACAACTATATCATGAAATCTCTTAGATGCTTTAAACTAGCGATTCTAGATAGATTCTCCATGTTCGCATTGTAAGATCTATCCAAGAATCAAATAATATTTCTAATTTTTAAAACTTTATCAGATTAAAATTATTGTCAAATATGAAAAAACCATCTCTGCCTTATTGAAATACCTTTTATGAATGCAGGGGAGGGAAAAAATACCTAGAGTTAGTAAGCAACACTACAAATCTGGTATGCATGTCCTATGGGACAGTCCTTTTATGCCAAGAGTTGGTCTAGAATGAATTGAAACTCCAAAAAAGATTAAACTAGTTCAATTAGATTGGACGGAATTGATGGCTCATTCAAAAATCGACTAGATTGTCAACTCATTTGTAGTCCTGAATTTCACAATTCTCATTGCAATGTATTAGTTTATGAATGAATCTTCTAAAATCAAGATTTGAGCTCAATATATTTATTACCCCAACAACAAGGAATCATTTATGAATTTCTTCAACTTAGTATCCTTATGTAAGGGATTTTACCAATTTTGACAAAATGGCTAAAAAATGAATATTAGAGAATCATATTCTAATATGCAAAAGTTGCTCTATAATCTTCAATGTCATCATCATGAAAAGGATCAAATCCTACCTTATCTTGTACACTACCCTTTTGAATGATACAAAAAATATAAAAGTGAATGTCTAATTAGATTATATATCCAAGACAAAATGATAGTTTATTCCTAATGTGGGATTTTCTAAGTGACATTCCCTCTTTGGTTAATGCTTGATGATAGTTTATTAAAATGACTAAATATGCAACATGGCAATTGAATATTACCTAAAAGTGCTCTATTTGAACATCGAGGTAAGCCTAAAATTGATATGCAATAAATGTACATTTTTGAATCCAATAAAGTGAAATTTAAACATGTGATACCCTATCTAAAAAAATTGGTCCGTCCTGAATGAATACCATACCAAAACTCTTATTTCTAAAGTTTATCAATGCAAGACAAAAGAAGAAAACAATTATTAGTTTATTTGATAAATAATACATAAAACATTGGAGCAACCAAATAATATAGAAATATAAGGTAAAAAAAGAATGGGGGATAGAATCCCTCCCTTTGTATCTAATGTTCCTACTAGAGTAAAGGCAAACTATATCCTAGGTGATTTTGAAATGGATGCATGATGTTGGACTTCACTAATGCATCTAGACTTCATAAAGTTTCAGATCCCCAATATTTCAGATCAAAAGGCAAAGGGTCATCAATTCTAAGACTTTCAGTCGGTGGCTCGAGTGATCCCCTAAATACCATTATGGGCGGAAGACATACCATCTTCATATTCAAAGAAATCAATCCTAATCCTACAAAAAAATGTGGAATGACACCCATAAAAAATAAAAATAGAATAAAAGTAATACATGCATGTATGAAGTGCTTCTTTCGAGAGGACAAATTAAATAACATTAAATATGCATAAAGGCTCTAGGATAATTTTTCCCCCACCCAAAATGCAAAGCGTGATACGAGCAAGTAAATATAAATAAATAAGTGAAAATAAACAAACCATTTATCACATACATGGAGAACAAGAAACAAATAAGAGTGTGAAATGCAAAAGATCCTAAAAAAGAAAATACAACCTAAGACATCCAAATATGATAAATGAAAAGGTTAGAAAGAGAAAAGACAACTAAACCAAGTATTCAAACTCACTAATAATTTCCCAGTGGAGTCATCAAGTTGTCGCACCTCAGTTTTTGCAATGAAAAAAAGTTTCTACAAAAAATGTAATTTTCATTTTAAGAAATAAGTAAAAAATGGCCTAAAATGGAGCTTTAAATAATGCGATAGTTTGGATCCAAATTTTGTCTAAAAGGGTTTTAAAACAAAAAGGAGTCGCCACTTGATATATAATTTAGGTGTACCAAGTCATCCAAAAATATTTTTGACAAAAAATGAAATAAAATAAAATCCTTTTTGACAATTTCAAATCTTTGAAAATGAGAGAAAATGAGTTCGAGGTCACAGTTGAAGAAAGGGAAAGCAATGGTTTGATCAACTGAAATTTAAGGCACCCTTTCAATCTAGTCTAAGTTAGTTACGAGGTTTTGTCACAATGTTTCTAATTTAATCCTTAAAATTATCATATTTGGATGTTTCTTATATGGATGCCAATCTAAACTTTAAAAAGATATTGAAATGGATAAAATGTCCATTTAAGGTTTGATTAGTACCAATCGCATTAATTGTGAAACCAAAAATAATTTCTTGAAAGGGTCACGAGCATACAAAAATATGATTCAAAAGAAATTAAATTTATAATGTATATATATACATTGCTAGGGGGTATTTAGAGTTGCATCTGGAGGTGGACTCGTTATCCTTGGTTCGAATCATAACAGGTGATCAGGCATGTCCCTGGTGGCTACAGAGGGGTGGAGGATCTAATGCGGCATAGGCGGTTGTTCCGGCCGATTATGCATTGCTACAGAGAGGCTAACAAGCCTTCAGACAGGCTGGCCAAATTGGGGGCCATCAGCAGAGCGGACTCTGTGTTTACCTCCTTTGACATGGTACCTGTGAGAACCCGTATTTTTCCCATTTTCTAGGTTTTAGAATTTTTCATGGCTTGTTTTCTGCATTTTCGTGATTAGAAAATTTTCTAGGTAATTTTAAGGAGCAGATATAATTTTTAGATGATTTTTCTAGTATCGAATGGATTTTGAGGAATTAAGAGCGTATACCGGACGTGGGACCCACTAGTGCGAAAAGTTCGGAAAAATTCGGCCAACTAGATTAAGTTTTGAATACTGGAATTAATTTACCGGGTGTTAAGAGATAAGTGGAGGGTGCAATTTGGATTGATATGAGAGAGACAAGTTAGGTAGAGAGTTAATAAAAGGTGACAAGTGTCACCATTTGATTGGGCTTACCTTAAGACCTTTCTTACCATTGACTTAAATAACCAAAAATGACCCAAAAATCCTCCTTGAAGCCGGCCCTCTCTTGCTCTCTTTCTCTCTCTCTTACTCCAAGCACAAGGAAGAAAACACTTCAATCTTGTTCCAAATCATCAAAACTAACCATCCAACCTTGAAATTACTCCATAAAACCTCTTCAATTAGAGTTAGTGAGTGGATTTGTGGAGTTGTTTGGAAAGTTAAGGTGGTCAATAGCTCTCTCTCTCTTGTTCTTAAGGTAAGTTGTGAAGAACCACCCTCCTCCTTTAATTGATGCTTAAATCATGCTTAGTGGTAGTATAAGATGCAAGTTTATGGATTAATTTTTGATTTGTGGTTGAAATGATGAAGTTTTATTATTTTTAGGGATTTTTCTGTTTTAATATAAGCATGATTGTGTGGCTATCTATGATGATTGGATATGGTCTATAATGACTTAAGGAGGTGGGAAAAGTGATTAATTGCAACCAATTTCTGTTTGGAAAGAAAATTGAAAAACCTAGGGTTCTTAAGGGAGCATTCTGTCCGAATTTTTAGGTCCTAGATAGAGGCCGAATTGGCCTTGGCTTAAAACATGAAAGTTTTAGGGAATGACATTTTAGAGGTGCCTACAAAATGTCAGGTCAATCGGAGTAGTGTAGAATGAGATAAGTCGAAATTACTATTGCTGTTCTGGTTTTACCCGAATGCAAGAATTGCGCCTGTAATTGGTTGTTTTGGCTGGAATTGCTTCCGAATTGGTTGTTGAGGCCTTCTGATGAAATTTATCCCTGTTTCTTAGCTTTCATCTGGTTTTGGAATTTCTGGATTTGGACTTGGAGAGCCTGAATTATGATGTTTCCGCTAGAATGCGTTTTGGTGAATCTGTTTTACGTTTTGATGTAGTATCTTGCATTTTTTACCTGTTTGCACTCAGAAATGGGTTGAGTGACCTTCTGTGATGTTGTAGCCCTGTCTTTTAGCTTCGAAATGGTGGGTCTTGCACCCTCATCCGATAATTGTAGTAAAATTGGTGCCATTACCGCAAAACGAGGACAAAAACTGTTTTTTTTAGGGCCAAAGCTAATTGCATTTCCGAATTTTCTGGTTTCCTTTAATGTTTGTGTATGCTTAGGGAACCCTGTTTTGGTAGTATATAGAATTGGTTTATGACTTGTAATCGAGTCTTATTGTGTTCATTTGAATAGTTTAGGGCTTGACTTTCATATCCGGTTATTTCCTAGCTAAATTTTGTACTTGAATGCCATTAAGCCTAGTGAACGGCTTTTGGGAATGAGATTATTTTTGTACAAGATGTTGGGACTGATTTGAGGAGATAATGAAGCCATGATGGCTGGAAAATAGGTAAACACAAGGGATATGCTGCCGAAATTTTACTTGAAGGCTAGTTGGATTTACTTGTGTGTTGAACGAAGGGCTTTTGGGTTGTTTGAGCCTAGGTCTTCATGTTACCTTTTCGTTACCAAAAATCATGTTTTGCACCTTGCTTTAGTAATTATTTGGCAAGGCATACGACTGGTAGTCGAGCCTCACATGTGCATTCTGTATACTCAATTTTGAAAGTGGAACCTTCAATTGTTTTCCTTGGATTATTTTAGGGTTTATTGGTGATTAAAACTCTCTTTTGGGAGGTATCTGCACTGACCCTGGTGAGTGTACTACTCACTTGTGTGTTACTATATGGCTATGAATGTAAATTGCATGAAGTGAATTGAATGTGACTTGATTGAAGTGAAAGTGTACTTTATCACTCTCACTTATATGCCTTATATCATTGTTGTCATGTTATTGGAATGTTACATGAAATGTTACATGAAATGAAAGTACTTGACTTGGTGTCGATCGGACGAGTATCCAACGACTACAAATGTTATCATCGAGCTCAACCCCATTGGTAGTTGATTGAATCGAGCCGGCAAGGGTTTGGTCGTGACAATTAATGAGCCTTGGGTAAAGTTATAAGGAATCTTGTAGTATGAGAGACTCTCGATTCCGGTATACTCGAGTAATACCACAATGCAAGTGTTTGGAGTGCGGGCCCGGTAGGGGGTTGTTAGGTGGAAGGAATGGGAGAGAAGTGGAGTCTACGGTTGGTTACTTTTGAACATTGACGGAGAGTCAATGACGCCCGATCAAGAAATGCAAACGAGGAAAGGGCTCTTGAGAGCCATCTGTATCCTTTTATTACCATAATTGAAGTGTGCCTTTGCTTATTTTTACTAAATTGAATGAAAGCTTGATGCTTATATGCACTTGGGTGCGTAAGTGATAGTATCTCACTGGGCAATTAGCTCACACCGTTCTTTTTGTTTTTCTTACAGGAATATGACTCTTTTTGGAATGAATCTTGATAGATGGTTGCCGAATGAACTAGATGTATATTTCTTTTGTATTGTATATGAAGTGAAACCCTAAATGTATCTTTAGGGCCGTTTTCACTTTAAATTTGGCAAACCGTGTATATGTTAACTTTTGAAAACTTTTGTATGTCACTTTGGATTGTAATTACTAAAGTTCAAGATGTGAATGTTTGTTTGATATTCGGTTGGGTTCTGATGGGTCGGTTACTATTCATGGCCGACTCCGGATTTCATTTTTTATTTTGGGTTATTTCGCCCTTTTGCCTTGGTTACGCGCGTTATAAGTTCCGAAACGTGATAGACCGCTCTAAACTGCATCGTTAGTCCTGGCGAGAGCTGGGCAGGCAGTCCGCTAACCCCTTTGGTTCGCCTTAGGGGAAGGTGGGGCTGTCACAGTTGGTATCAGAGCCTGCTTCGCGTGGTCTCGGCGCGGAGTGAGCCTGGACCGAGTGGTAAATAGGTATAAAGGATTAAGTGCTCGTTCGAGCATATGCTATGAATTGTGAACGTTATAGGCCTTAAATGTTTCGTGTGATATTTGAGGAACATAGATAGGTACGTCAGGGAGGAATTTCGATTTGTAGATGGTTTACTCTTGGGACTGGCCAGCTCGAGATGTGAACTATCTTATTTCGGATTCTCGTGCCCGAGTACTCCAGAATTGAGGCGATGCAAGCTACTAGGTATTTGAGCCTTGTATTTTGGAAACATGAACAGGCTTTGTCTGACTAGAATGATCAATGGACATCTAGTTTGGTTAGTAAATGACGTGAGAGACCAGACGGGCTGATACTGGGACGACTTCACCTTTTCCTTTTGGTTCGTCCGTATATTATTACCACCTGACGTTAGTATATGTGCTTGTATATGTGCTTGTATACATGGTTATCTGTCCAACTTGATATGTATTTGTGTACTTGCTTATCCGTCTTTTAATATGGCGTGTTATGTGCGATATGTTATTTGTGTAATTGGTATGATAGATTTTGTTATTTTAGTCAATTTATTGCATTCATGCATTAAAGTACCCTGTTGGAAAGAAAAAAGAGAGGAAAAAAAAAAAAACGTAGTCGTGGACATAGTCATAGCAGTGAAACAAAACGAGACCGAGAGTCAAGAGAAGAAAGGGAGGAAACAACAGCTGAACCAAACATGGACCAAGAGTGCCACTGGTATTCAAGACTTTATTATGACCCATTGTTTTGCCGACAGGCTACCATTTGAGGTCCAGCAATTCTGTGAAATGGCACGTTGGGTTGAGATGGATAAGGAAATCGCGGTTCTTCGAGACAAAATAGAAGTCCAAAAGAAACTAGTCGCATACTGGGAAGGGCGATGGAAGCATGAGTATTCAGAGAAAATTGAGCTTTTGCACAAGAACCTAGAGCTAAAAAGGAATACGAAGGGATTTCCGAGGAGGCCCTTGAAAAGGCTCAACGAATCGAGAATGCAAAGGCGCAAGTGAAAGTTTCCAAAATACGGAAAAGGGGTGCAGTGAGTAGCGTGAGTGAGGAACCTAGCGAAGCAATGGCACCTTCTAAAGTACAGAAAGTGAACCAGTTATTCTGGCCGCCATGGATATTGGGGGCGGTAGATAAAAGATTTATCAAAGGAAGCCAAACCAGACAGGGGGAGACTTCTCCGGAAAGCAAAAAGATGGCTTCCCACTTGACTTGTGACTATTGCGGAAAGGCCAATCACACTGAGAACGATTGTTGGAGAAAGGGGAGAAGATGTCTGTGCTGTGGGAGCGCCGAGCATCAAATTGCTCATTGCCCGATTAAAGCGCGTAAAAAGAAAAGAACCCAACAACCAACCAAGACCGACCCTGGACCGTCAAGTGGAGAAGGGACTGGAATGAAGAACCTCGTTTCTTCTGACTCTGAAGACGGAGAAGGTACAGGCCATTGGTTACTTTAAATTTTGAAGGTAAAATTGAAGGTAAAATTTCGAGGGCGAAATTCTTTTAAGGGGGAGAGAGTGTGAGAACCCGTATTTTTCCCATTTTCTAGGTTTTAGAATTTTTCATGGCTTGTTTTCTGCATTTTCGTGATTAGAAAATTTTCTAGGTAATTTTAATGAGCAGATATAATTTTTAGATGATTTTTCTAGTATCGAATGGATTTTGAGGAATTAAGAGCGTATACCGGACGTGGGACCCACTAGTGCGAAAAGTTCGGAAAAATTCGGCCAACTAGATTAAGTTTTGAATATTGGAATTAATTTACCGGGTGTTAAGAGATAAGTGGAGGGTGCAATTTGGATTGATATGAGAGAGACAAGTTAGGTAGAGAGTTAATAAAAGGTGACAAGTGTCACCATTTGATTGGGCTTACCTTAAGACCTTTCTTACCATTGACTTAAATAACCAAAAATGACCCAAAAATCCTCCTTGAAGTCGGCCCTCTCTTGCTCTCTTTCTCTCTCTCTTACTCCAAGCACAAGGAAGAAAACACTTCAATCTTGTTCCAAATCATCAAAACTAACCATCCAACCTTGAAATTACTCCATAAAACCTCTTCAATTAGAGTTAGTAAGTGGATTTGTGGAGTTGTTTGGAAAGTTAAGGTGGTCAATAGCTCTCTCTCTCTCGTTCTTAAGGTAAGTTGTGAAGAACCACCCTCCTCCTTTAATTGATGCTTAAATCATGCTTAGTGGTAGTATAAGATGCAAGTTTATGGATTAATTTTTGATTTGTGGTTGAAATGATGAAGTTTTATTATTTTTAGGGATTTTTCTGTTTTAATATAAGCATGATTGTGTGGCTATCTATGATGATTGGATATGGTCTATAATGACTTAAGGAGGTGGGAAAAGTGATTAATTGCAACCAATTTCTGTTTGGAAAGAAAATTGAAAAACCTAGGGTTCTTAAGGGAGCATTCTGTCCGAATTTTTAGGTCCTAGATAGAGGCCGAATTGGCCTTGGCTTAAAACATGAAAGTTTTAGGGAATGACATTTTAGAGGTGCCTACAAAATTTCAGGTCAATCAGAGTAGTGTAGAATGAGATAAGTCGAAATTACTATTGCTGTTCTGGTTTTACCCGAATGCAAGAATTGCGCCTGTAATTGGTTGTTTTGGCTGGAATTGCTTCCGAATTGGTTGTTGAGGCCTTCTGATGAAATTTATCCCTGTTTCTTAGCTTTCATCTGGTTTTGGAATTTCTGGATTTGGACTTGGAGAGCCTGAATTATGATGTTTCCGCTAGAATGCGTTTTGGTGAATCTGTTTTACGTTTTGATGTAGTATCTTGCATTTTTTACCTGTTTGCACTCAAAAATGGGTTGAGTGACCTTCTGTGATGTTGTAGCCCTTTCTTTTAGCTTCGAAATGGTGGGTCTTGCACCCTCATCCGATAATCGTAGTAAAATTGGTACCATTACCGCAAAACGAGGACAAAAACTGTTTTTTTTAGGGCCAAAGCTAATTGCATTTCCGAATTTTCTGGTTTCCTTTAATGTTTGTGTATGCTTAGGGAACCCTGTTTTGGTAGTATATAGAATTGGTTTATGACTTGTAATCGAGTCTTATTGTGTTCATTTGAATAGTTTAGGGCTTGACTTTCATATCCGGTTATTTCCTAGCTAAATTTTGTACTTGAATGCCGTTAAGCCTAGTGAACGGCTTTTGGGAATGAGATTATTTTTGTACAAGATGTTGGGACTGATTTGAGGAGATAATGAAGCCATGATGGCTGGAAAATAGGTAAACACAAGGGATATGCTGCCGAAATTTTACTTGAAGGCTAGTTGGATTTACTTGTGTGTTGAACGAAGGGCTTTTGGGTTGTTTGAGCCTAGGTCTTCATGTTACCTTTTCGTTACCAAAAATCATGTTTTACACCTTGCTTTAGTAATTATTTGGCAAGGCATACGACTGGTAGTCGAGCCTCACATGTGCATTCTGTATACTCAATTTTGAAAGTGGAACCTTCAATTGTTTTCCTTGGATTATTTTAGGTTTTATTGGTGATTAAAACTCTCTTTTGGGAGGTATCTGCACTGACCCTGGTGAGTGTACTACTCACTTGTGTGTTACTATATGGCTATGAATGTAAATTGCATGAAGTGAATTGAATGTGACTTGATTGAAGTGAAAGTGTACTTTATCACTCTCACTTATATGCCTTATATCATTGTTGTCATGTTATTGGAATGTTACATGAAATGTTACATGAAATGAAAGTACTTGACTTGGTGTCGATCGGACGAGTATCCAACGACTACAAATGTTATCATCGAGCTCAACCCCATTGGTAGTTGATTGAATCGAGCCGGCAAGGGTTTGGTCGTGACAATTAATGAGCCTTGGGTAAAGTTATAAGGAATCTTGTAGTATGAGAGACTCTCGATTCCGGTATACTCGAGTAATACCACAATGCAAGTGTTTGGAGTGCGGGCCCGGTAGGGGGTTGTTAGGTGGAAGGAATGGGAGAGAAGTGGAGTCTACGGTTGGTTACTTTTGAACATTGACGGAGAGTCAATGACGCCCGATCAAGAAATGCAAACGAGGAAAGGGCTCTTGAGAGCCATCTGTATCCTTTTATTACCATAATTGAAGTGTGCCTTTGCTTATTTTTACTAAATTGAATGAAAGCTTGATGCTTATATGCACTTGGGTGCGTAAGTTATAGTATCTCACTGGGCAATTAGCTCACACCGTTCTTTTTGTTTTTCTTACAGGAATATGACTCTTTTTGGAATGAATCTTGATAGATGGTTGCCGAATGAACTAGATGTATATTTCTTTTGTATTGTATATGAAGTGAAACCCTAAATGTATCTTTAGGGCCGTTTTCACTTTAAATTTGGCAAACTGTGTATATGTTAACTTTTGAAAACTTTTGTATGTCACTTTGGATTGTAATTACTAAAGTTCAAGATGTGAATATTTGTTTGATATTCGGTTGGGTTCTGATGGGTCGGTTACTATTCATGGCCGACTCCGGATTTCAATTTTTATTTTGGGTTATTTCGCCCTTTTGCCTTGGTTACGCGCGTTATAAGTTCCGGAACGCGATAGACCGCTCTAAACTGCATCGTTAGTCCTGGCGAGAGCTGGGCAGGCAGTCCGCTAACCCCTTTGGTTCGCCTTAGGGGAAGGTGGGGCTGTCACAGTACCTCCCTTGGTTCGGGGTGAAATACGTCTGGATAGACTAGGATTCCCTAGCTTCTGCAGGAGGCGATGCTAGATCACTCTTGGACTGTCGCTGTTGTGGCTGCATTTTTCCCTCAGTTGACTTAATAAAGACCTTTTTGCTGAAAAAAAACAAAAAAGAAACAAGTAAAGTGATTACCAATATGAATGACTCATATGAATTTTTAAAAAATTTCTTGCTAAAATATATATATATATATATATATATATATATATATAGAAGTATACATGACCAAAAAGATTGGAATGCAGCATAATGGGTATAGAAGACAAAAAAACTCGTGACTATGAGAACCCTAAAAATTTTCACATTTTCTCAGCCTTTTGTTTATTCTCACTTCCTCTTTTAAATGAAAATTTGTTAACCATTTTTTTTAAGGAAGGTTTTATAAGTGTATTTGTGTGAGATTATAGATATATATATTCGTTGGAAGTACGGACGAATGCGGCATGTGAGTTTGGAAAAGAAAATTTCTGTTGAAAATGCTTGGTACCAAATCTGGCCAGATCTTGGCCGGATTGTTTGAGGATTTTGAAAACAATTGAGTTTCGCCACTGCCCTGTATCTGGCCAGGAATCCGGCCGGATTGTGACGTCACCTCCGGCAGTCAACTTTGACTGGCTGCTTTTCTTCCTTCTTATCTAGTTTTTGGCCAAAATATCTTCATTTTTGCTCCTTGCTTGACCGGCTGCGTTGAGAGAAACCAAAAAAAAACTCTTCATTTTCTAGCTCCAAATTTTACTCACATCTTGAGTTTTAACCAGTGGAATTACAAACTACTCCGTACAAGTGCTAGTTACGAAGGATTGAAGGTGTTAATGGAGTGATTTTTGAGGGGAAAGGACTAAGCTATCATCTTTCTAGTGTTTCTAAGGTAACTTGTCAAGAACCCCTCTTTTGCTTCTAATAATTGTATAGTAGTGGTTTATAGTTGTTAAATGCATAGTTTTGTGAGAGATTTCTTGGGTTACAGTAGTAGCATGGTAATTTTCTGATTTTTGGGGAATTTTTCTGTTTTCACATGATGGTTATGGTTGGCCTTGGATTGATGGATTGAGATGGTGTTAAATGGGGCTTTTCTGCGTTAATTGCGGTTGATTGCAGAAAATTTCCGCTTGTGGGTGTGAATTCCGGTTCTAGGATTTTGATTTGGGGTTTTCTTATGGTGGGGTCTTAAGCTTCTAATTGGCCTTGATTGAAGGGTATTGTGCTCTAATTGGACGTGTTTTATTACTTATGGACCATATGTGTGATAATGGTTAATTGCTATGAAAATGGGTATTTGATTGTAGGGTGAAAGTGAAGAATTTAAGGGGAAATGTTGTCCGTTTCTTTTCTTGTAAATTGAGCGAGTTAAAGTGTATTTGGAAATGTGATTTTTGTAACAAGTTGGACTTATTTCGTTTCGTACTACCTAGACCCTCTCAAAGGGTGATAAATGAACCGCTTTTCTTCTGAACTTATATTTTTCCACCTGAGGGAGGTGGTGATCGTTTTAACCATTTTCAAACATGAGGCATAGCTATAAATATCCAGTTTTGAACTTCAAATGTTTACTCATGTCTTTTAGTCTACATGTCTCTTTTCACTCTCAAAATCATATATATACGTTATACTAGGAATTATTTGGATTTTCTTCGATTCACCTTTAATATGTGCTTTTGATTAACCTTAGGGTTCATCGGTGATTGAGGGTTTTAACCGGAGGGTCTTTGGACATTCTTTTGCGGTAATAGGTGAGTGTTTCTTGTTTGTTATGTTTCCTTAATTATATGGCTTGTATGAATGATTGATAACATGTTAAATGCGTTTACTGATTGCTAAAACGAGTTTTCTGGGCGAGTGTGTACTTTATCGCACTCGACCTAAGTGAATGTGAAATTTTCAATGATTCAATGAATGAAACGTTACTTGTGCATGAATGTAAGCCTTTTGGTTGAACTAGGTCCTACCCTTTGTTACCGATCGACTCGAGCCAGAAGCGGACTTGGTCGGGCAATTTGGTGACCCTGGGTGAATGTTTGGTATACTCGAGTATTATCTTGTAGTCTGGTGAAGCCTCGCCAATATCCAGGAGGGGGTGAATGAAATGAATGAACGAATGTCAATGCAAATAAAGGGTTTTACTTATCAAAAATACATTTTCAAATAACTAGAGGAATAAGGAAATGAAAGGAGAATGAATGAATGAAGGGCTCCCTGTGAGCACGTATCCTTTTAATGAATGTATTATTATTGCTTTCCATTGTAAATGTTTCTTGAATTATTGGTTATCTATGGTTAATGCATTGAACTTATTGTTTGATTATGTGTTCGGAACCTCACTGAGCTTTTAGCTCATTCCTTTAGTTTTGTTTTTCTTAACAGGGGAAAGCGAGCAAGAGCAAGAGCTTTGTATAGACTAGCCTAGACTAGTTCTTGAATTTTTGTAATGGTTCTCACCCTCGTGCTTGGCACGGGCTGGACGTATGAAGAATTGAGAACCTTTGTATATTTGATGGTTGTACTCCCTTTTGAGATAGAAATGTATATAAGTTTCGCTTTAAGTTTTGGATTGTTGTTATACTTATTCCTGTGGTTTTATTCCGATTTTAATTGAGGACTGTAGTGAACGACTGAGTCCCGGCGAGAGCTGGGCAGGCGGTCCGCCGAACCCTTTGGTTCGCCTTAGGGGAAGGTGGGGCTATCACAGTGACACAATTGTCTTTCTTATAGGGGGACTAATGCAGCATTTAAGTTAGAAAACTATAATTGTCCATTTTTCATATTCGAAGGGTGACTATTCTAGCTTAGGCAAGCAAAATAAACTAACTTATTTTCTAATTTCCTAAATGAGATGCAATTCTAAATGATATATTTCACACATGTAGAGGGTGAGGAAATAATATAAGAGAAGATATTATGCAAATGAGAAAAGATCCTAACATAGAAAAATATGTATGAAATGGAATGAATAACACATAATACGAATTTATCATGTGGATGTCCTCAGGGTCTAGCGTTTGACTAACTTATTTCTATAAATTCTTGCTAGATTTGGATTAGCAATGAAGTGAGCAAGGATCTCAACTGGCATTGGACTAATTTGGTGACATTATGCATTCATAATTCATAATAGAACAAATAAAACATGAATTAAAACAAGTAAACACATAACATATAAGTATAATATTTAGATGCAAAATCTTAAGAAAAACGGATAAAACATACAAACACATAAGACACGTAAACGCATAAAACCTATCTTGAGGGGAAAAGAAAAAGAGGGAGTCGAGAATGGGGAGAAAGAATTGTTAGAGTGGTTATGAATTTTTGTTGAGTGTGTGATGGTTATTTTTTGGTCAAGAAAAGAGGGATAGGATTGAGTGAAGTGTTGGATTGGGTTAATAGTGTATTAGTTGAAAAAGAAATGATCAGGAAGTGATTTTTTTTCTTGATTTTCTTTTTTTCTCTTTCTTTTTTCTTCTTTTTTTTTTTGAATTTTCTTTTCTTAAGACAAACCTATAAAAATAAGAAAAATACACATTAGAATGCAAGAAAATAAATGACTCATTAAATAGATGAAATTCAAGAAAATATTAAAAATTGATAAAAATTTGGTGTCTACAAATAGTGTTTACATTCTTTGTTAATTATTTATAATTTTTCAATTTTAAATGTTGTCCCCAAATTATAGATAAGATTTGCTAAAGGGTCTCTCAACTCTGAACTTATAATTTTCTATTAAAAACAGAGATCCATCAAGCTTTTAAATCTCAAGTGATTTTAAATTGATTTATCATTACAACTAAGAGACCATAACAAAAGGGCAACTTTGGAAAGAAATAATTTGCTCTTTCATAAACATAGTGTTTTAATCATACAATTTGAATTGGATTGATAATGTTACAAAAATTTAAAAATAGAGGAGGTAAGTGATTATTTTTAAAACTTTAAGGGAGCTAAATGAAACTGTTAGAAATTTAAGGGGTGATTTCTAAAATTATCCCTAATATAAAACAAGCATGGGCAAATCTAAAATTATCCCTAATATAAAACAAGCATGGGTAAATCTAATCCGAAAAATGGAAAATGAAAATGTATAATTGTACGAGGATTTTAGATAAATATAGCCCACAAGGAAAAAAAAAGAAAGAAAGAAAGGCTTTGGATCTAACTCCCCTCTCCTTCTATTTTTTTTCAAAAAAAAAAAGTTTTCAAACCCTCCCTTATCCCTCACAACTCTTGGAGTCTTTCCTTAAATTATATATTAAAAAAAAAGTAATGTAAGAAGCCAATTTAAAATGCACCTTTAGCAATGCAATCGACTATAAAACTCAATCAATACTTGGACACAACTTTACTTCATTTAAGACCCATCATTGGCCCAACTACTAAGCCCAAATTTGGGAAAATATGTTAAATGTAAGTAATTTTGGCCGAATTTGTAAAAAGGAAGTGAACAACTATTTTACGTTGCTTATTTTAACTAGTCAGAAAAGCACACTTTACGGTATGCAGATTAAGAAAATATTCAATTCTCTTATTAAAATCAATAGAAATAATTAGAAGTTTTTTTTTTTTGCAAAAAAAGTTATGATTATTTTTGGGTGACAAACAAAAATAAATAAAAGTTGGTAGAAGTGGAAGTTATTAGAAGTTACTAAATTTAAATAGTTATTTTTAGTAAAATTTTACTTTTTGAGGGTGAAATTGGAAGATTAAAAAATGATACAAAATTTTAACACCAAATCACCTCCTCATCCTTTATCCTAACAATATAAATGAGCCAATTGTGAGAATGAACAGTGAATTTCGTCCCCTATCAACACCATTAGTGTGTGGATTGTTTGGTCATTTCACAACGGTTTTATGTTGATGGGCTCCTATGCTTGCACATATGTTTGGCTGGAATTGGTTGTCGCCTTTTTCTTGACCATGCTACCCTTGGATTTCACTTTTACCCCTGATGGAGTAACTACCCACAAGAAATACAGTTGGTTTTATGGTCCTTTGCTTGGGTCCACCTCTTTTAGACAGTCTTATGACGTGGCACAACTTCCAATTCAGAAACTTAATGTTGTGGTGGAGTTTTGTTTTTTGCTGCCTGCTGCGTGTTGTGCTCGCATGTGTATGATGAATTGGAGTACTTCATCATACGCTTATAGCTAGTTTGGGAGTTTAGAATAGAAAAGAAAAGAAGACAAAGGATAAGTTAGAAAAGAAAAAAAAAAGGATCAAAGTTTCTATCTAAGTTGGTTGGGAGTTTTAAGAAAGAAAAGAAAGTAAGTAGTTTTCTTTTGTTTGGAAGTTGAATACAAATGAAAGGAAAAGATACTCAAACAAATTACTTTACAAATATACCCTTTCTATAAACAAGTGTGAATTAAGAAAATTAATGTAGATTTGGTCATTTGCTGCAATCTAATGAAAACTATACAGTAAAAGATGTAAATTGCGTGTCAAGAACTTTAGATCCTGTAGGTCCAATTGATACAAGTTAATAATTACTACAACCACACAACAAAATATTAACATTCATATGGTTCCATTTCATCATTACAACTGGTAAGGCTAATAGAGTTATGTTTACAACTTCCATATCAGTACATCCTAATACAAAAAAGTAGAATCCAAGTTCCATATCCCAAAGGCAAAAATAAAAGGATCTACATAATTACAACAGATATTTTGCATGCTTTTACATCTTGATACCAAAAACTAAAAGGCTTTTCTTCATGCCTTTACATCCTGATGCAAAAAATATAGTTAAAGCATGTTCTATTTCCAAAAGACCAAAACAGAGAGGATGTACAGGTCTCAACACAGCTCATTTTATATGTTCAAATGTGTTCCTATTTTCATCCAAATGGACTGAATGACAACCATTCATCATTTTCACTATATGTTGTTGCATCATTTTTCCCAATATGCTCTTGCGCCTTTCTGCTGGACAACCAAAAAATGCTCCTGATTTAGCTCGGTCTTGAGTCAAAAAGAGATAGCAGTCATCAATAGAGTCCGCTTCAACTCCAATACTAGTTAGCTCCTTGTAAATCTCATTTTCGGTGTACAAGCATTCTCTAGAATTTTGAAAAATAAAATTTCCCTCCCTTATTGCATCAGCAACATTATCAAGTGCACCTTTTATAATTTCAAGTTCTTCATCAACAACAGACAACTTTCTTTTTTTTTTCCTTGAGCAGATGACGTACTTGTACTGCTTTTTGTTACAAGTTTTGGAAACTTTCATACTAGTATCTTTAGTTGTATTGTCAAAACTCTCTATATTAATCTCATTTTGAGAGAGAAGATGGTCGACGTCAATAAAACTTTCCAATTCAGTACCATTTGGTTCATTGGCCCATCTATTGCGTGTTTCTTTTGTTGTTTCAGCACCTTGTCCAGTAGCTCGATCCTTAGCAAATAACTCTTCTAATTTGTCACAGTTATGGATTTGTTTTGTCCTCCATTTTTCAGCATCCGGTTTTTCCTAAATAAATAGGAGTATTGTTACAATAGGAATTGAAAATGAGCAAAAAAAAAAGTAACTAAATTTAATGAGCGCATACCTTTAAAAGTTGCTCCCAAACTTCAGGTTCATCATTCCAAGTTTTTGTCACAGATCTCCAAGAAAAGCCACTAAATTTTTCATTTCTAAGCAAGTCAGAACACTCATTGAAATGCAATTTAAGTGTCTTCATTCGATTCATCAAATGACCTTTGGTTAAATCCTTGCCAAGTTTATCCTTTAATTCCTTGACAATGTTGTTATATGCTATTGTTGTGAAAGTTCTATCAACTCGATACCCTTCATAGTGCTGATTCAATAATGCTTAGATATAAGCATAATCCATAGTTTCTGTCCATTTCAAGTGCTCTTTCTTAACTTCCTGATCTTTTATCAAATTTTCACCCATTTCAAATGCTAAATAGCAATGATAAAATAGTAAGCACAATTAGCAACAAATAAATATTTTAAATAATTGCAACATCTTGATAGCATTGTGCATGCACCAAAACAAGACCAAAACATACCACTGAGTAAATTTTCGGAAGTTTATAGCTAAAAAATATTCAAAAAGTTTATAGCACCAAATTCAGGAATTTTAAACTACATTATCATCCCATATTTGCATGACTATTTGGTTTCTCAAAGATTCGCCTTGTGATGAATCTTCTTCAGTACTAGTAGATGCAATATTTTCATCCTTGACAGGAGATTGGTGTGCCAATTCTGCATCTACTTCATCAATATATTCCAATCTGGATCTACTTCCATCAAAAAATTGTGCAAAATACAACAAGCAAGAACAATTTTTGATTGCATATTGACATCATATGTTGGCTGGTTATCACCTATGATTGGGAAGTGTTTTTTCAAGACTTCAAATGCTCTCTCGATTGCATTACACAATGATGCATGCCAAAGATTGAAAAGTTCTCGATAATCTCGATGCCTCCGATTTGAGTGCTCTTTTAAATGGTACAAACCCCTCTATAAGGCGTAAGTAGTCAGCTTTTTAACATGAATCCACCATCAACAAGGTAAAATTTACCTATAAAGACTTCAGCAAGTTACTAATATATGCAGTTATACATATAAAAAATTTAAAAATTTAAAATTACCATTAGGAATAATTAATGTCTTCTCTGTTAAGTGCATTTTTTATGATTCTCGAGTCTGATGCAGTCCCTTCCCATCCAGGTAGAACATATATGAATTTCAAATCAAAAGAGCATACAGCCAACACATTTTGTGTTCGATGCTCTTTCCTGCCACGATACCTTGCTGCCTCAGCATTGGACAATTTGGCACGAACATGAATTCCATCAATTGCACCCACACAATCTTACATATATTTTAGTATATTAATTTTTAATAAGAGTTCATATGTGAAGTTAAAAATTCAACCTATATAGAAAATAAAATCGCCTTAAAATATGGATAAAACCTCTCACTATTAAGGATTTCTGGTGGTACTTTTTCTCCCGTAGGCTGTTGTAGTAATTGTTCTTCTAAGAATATAACAGCTTTAAGTACTCAATGAAAATGGCAGCCAATAGTTTTAGCTGAGCGACAATAAAAGAATGAAACTGTCTCATTCGTTGCTGGAAGTGATAAAATGTGAAGAAACTTAACAACTTGCTCTTCTATTGTTGCTCTTTGGGTAGGTCGTAAACCCCCATTTGTTTGTAACAACTCACACAAATGTGTAAAATTCTCAGGCCCCATTCAGATAACTTTATTCACATTGCCATTTGTCCTAAGTTGCATCAATATTTCCTCTCATACATTTTGGCTTTTCATAGACCGGTATCCAATAGGTCAATCTACATAATTTCTACTATGAACCCTCCGAGACATAATCAATTTTGTCACTTTGTAAATAACTTCAGCAGCAGCTAATTGTCGACTTCTTTGTTGAATATGAAACTCGTTTAGAACATCATTTGCTTCCTTATCCACCTAAAAGTACTAATGTTAGTTGATTTATTCTATAATATTAAAAGAGTCACTGTCATCCATAATTCCACATTGAGACATACCTTATCATTTGCATATGACTTGTGCAAAATCTTTATTAAAAAGTATGAAAGCAATGTAAAATATTTATATCCCATAATAGGGATTCATGGTTAATTACAAAAATTGATGGTAACACTCCCCAACTATCTGTATATACTATTTTTGAATATGTCAGACCCTCACGTTCACATTAAAATGTAATATTCCTCATTTTGTGATTATGCTTTCACTCAACTTATGTAATCAATATCCTATTTTGATTAAAAAATCAATATCGTATTGGATTTTTGATTAGTTATTATTAACTTTCTATCAGATGATGTACATGGCCTTTCTTAAATGATATATTAATCAAAGTTTCTATTCTTTGATACATTACTTTTTTCATTGATTTTAGGATGCAAGAATACTTTGCAAAATACCTATATTTATCAAAGGTATATCAAAGTCACAAATTTGTGTGACTCTAAAATCAAAAGAGTAGTACAAAAACTCATGGAATTTCAATGTAGCCATAGAAATCCAAAAGATATAATAAATTATTATATAAACAAAGTCACTTTCTAGATATATAATTAATCTGTCTTCCCTATCAATATGCAACATCTCAACAAAAAAATAGCTAAAGAAATAACAATGAAATACAGATGTACCTGATTAGAAGCCCATCGAAGATGTAGAAGGATGCAAATGGCCACCTATTTCTCAGAGGAAGAAGACGATAAATAGATAAAGTGAGAGGAGATATTCTGTCAAGGGTTTTGTAGTGGAGGGATTCATTGGGTCTTAAAAGGTTTTGTATCAAGATTTTAAGGGTACTTTGTCATATTTAAAAATCTACTTAAACTTCTGTACGTTCCTTCCATTTCCACCCAATTTTGGGCAGAAAGTTTTTCAAAACATAGAGGGAGGTGAAATCTTTCCAATTGTTTTCTTTTCCTTCTTATTTTTGCTCCCAAACAATGGAAAAACTTTTTTATCCTTTCAAAACCTTTCTGTTCTTTTCATTTCCATCCTCTCAAACTAACTATTAGATAAATGAGTATAAATTACATTCATAACCAACAAGCTTTAGAGTAGTTGGCAACTAGGGAGAATCTTAGGTCAAAGGATCAAATCCCTTGATATGCATTATCTTCAGGATTTTCTAAAAATTTCACCAGCGGGTGCTGAGACGCCCATCTAGTTTGGTGGTGATTTAGCCCCTTCCGCATTCTTTCTTGACTTATTTGGGCCCACCCCCTCCTCCTCCTATAGAGGAGAAGTAGGTATAAAATAAAAACTATCGTGTCAACAAAAAAAAAGTGTATAAAATGCATTTATGTTGAAGTAAATTAAGGAACTAGTCTTTTGGTTTTTTTATGCGAACATTTTGCAGTAGCAGATATACCAGAAAGCTATCGCTTCTTGGCTAGTTCTCATGTTATTTGTTAATGTTCAGCTTTTTCCTTTTCCTGTTGTTCTTTGAATGTGTGACGCCCCCACTTCTCTCTAAGGCGAACCAAAGGGTATCCGCGGGACGCCTGCCCAACTCTTGCCAGGACTCGATACAAATCGCATTCAAACTTAATACAATACTAGTCATTCACGACAAAATAAAGTAAGATAGTGCGGAAACCTTCAAGTTTATCAATATATAACAATTAATACAAGCTTACTAAAGAAAAGTCGTTTCCACAGTTGAATACCCAAGTCTTATGTCAAAATCCCAAAAGATACATCAATTTCCCAAAATATACAACAACCAAAAAGTCTAGTCATTTCCATTGAAACCCTATTACAAAAGTACATCAAAAGGGTTCCTCCGAGTTTCATTCCCTGTCCATTCTTGTTAAGGAAAACAAATCTACGGGGTGAACAATAGCTCGTGAGGTCAAGAACACATGCAAGCATGTTGTCCACATAACAATCCCAATCAACAGGAAAACGATAATATACGAGTAATAAACAATTCCAGTGAGATGTAAACAGAAACAATTCAAGGATATGGTAGCTCTCAGGAGCTAATTTCCACTTGCTTTGCCAATCTCATTCGTATATCTTCCCACGATGACTCTCTATCAACCGGGTTGATATTTTCAATCTGTAGATCTCCACTTACTTCTCATGTCCGTCCACCGTACACCGCACCGGACTCGCATGACATTTATAAGGCGATACTCTACGAGTATGCCAAGCGAGATCTCTCCAATAGATCAAGCTTATCAGGTAATTCTCATGGCTCACCGAGGTTTCCGACCAAGCCCATGCCGGTTCAAGTCCAAAGGTTGGCCTATGAGTTTGGGCGTCCCCCATGTAACATGTGTGAGTCGAGGAGATTCACTCTAGCGATGTATGCAGCCATAGCATACCATTTCATTTCATTCAAGCATTCAATCATTCGTTTTATTCAATCAAGTCATTCATGAGTCATTCATTTCATTTCAAGCAATTCAATCATGGATCATTCATTTCAAATGAGAACGAGTGCAGTAAAGTACACACTCGACTCTATTTTCAAAATCTCTAATCATTTATAACATGTAAGCATGTATCAAGTACTTCAAGTACTCATACACTTGACACTCACCAAGTAATCAAGAAGCAAGTACAAGTGTTTGTTTTAGGCGTCTCCCGTGAAATCCTCTTGAAGGTCCTCTTGAGTGCGTGAGTAATTAATAATGAACTATCACTTATAAACCCCAATTATCAAGGAAGATTGCATACTTGTACAATCTAAGAAAATTTCACGAAAATGAGCCTTAATTACTCGTAAATCGAGACTCAAAAGTGGGGTTTTAAAACACAAGCGAAATCTAATTTCCATCTTTGAAACCAAGTGTAAAACAATCAAGTCATATCGAAGGAAAAAGATGAGTTCTAAAAACTCAATCTCCTTTAAGTTTGGAAATTTTGGGTTTGTCAAACAATCTTAGAAAAATCTTATTTCACTCTCTACAAGTCCAAAATTGGTAAACTTGGCACCGTTGGAAACCTCTTCCAAATTACTAAAAGTTCCTAGAAGACACTTTTCCGTGATTTCAAATGGAAGACATTCAAAATTTGGCTCAAACTTGTTGTTTTAAGCTATCGAGACAGTTTCGGGGTTGGTTTTTTGGCCAATTTTGGAAATTTGGAAAAATTCACAGAATATGAACTAGCCTTTCAAATTTGAAACTCAATTATAGTTACAATCAAAGTTTAAAATGCAACAAGCAGAAAAAGAATCGGAGTTTTGAGCACCAAGATATTGTAGCTCAAAGTTGCTGAAAAAGTGAGATGGTTAGGCGAATTTCCAGGTTTAAAACATAGACTTTGAATCTTTGGTTGAGCATCGAAATGGACTCGGAATGACACCCAATTTGCTATTATTATACTACCATATAAGGGCTATTTCTCTGTCAAATTTCATAGAAAAATTCAAATGGAAAGTCGGTTAACAAAATCATTAAAGTCCCACGAGTTTCCAAGTCAAATCTACCTTGTATGTAAATTTTCCTTTTTATAAACATTTGGCCAATGAAATCTTCTCAAACATGGCCCATTTGTGTAGAAAATATGTGTTTGGTAGGTGATTAATACCAAGAATTTCGAAACAACAAGTCCCAAATCAAGATTAGCTATAAATCAGTCCAGAATTAGGATTTTCTTTCACAAAGACAGCTCTGAAATCCGGCCACAACTCACTCAATTCAACTCAGAATTGAGCGTAGTCAGTGGCGTTGAAAACTACATTCATAAGGCTACAATTTCTCAGAAGGAATCATTTTACAATTCTGTCCACAACTAGCTCATATTTGAGCATCAAATCGCAGCTCAAAACAGGGCTTCCAATACAAATGAGAAACAGAAAAGGCACGTGTGATTTAAGCTAGGATCAAATTTGGTGATTAAAAGTGAATTTTAGATGAGAAATAATATGTGATTAGGAGCAATGATAAAAAGTTAGTGAATAGGAAGTAAAAACCCCAGTACGTGTGATTTAAGGAAAAACGGTGCGAACCGGCGTGTACCGCGCACTACCGATTGAACGCACCACTGGACCACCACTTTCTTACCACATGAGCTCATTAATATGTGAGCAAAATATTCCCCCCATTTCCAGCTGCCTTTGACCGAAATATATGGCCAAAATGCAAGGAGAAGAAAGAGAAAATTTTGTGGTTGTAATTAAGCCAAGTGTTGGCCAAACTTGTGGCTTAGATTAATCCTAATCTCTTGTCTTTTTAACTCCCTAAGAACAGCCTTTCTTCTTCATTTTTTTCTTCTCCATAGCCGAGACAAGAGAGAGAGAAAGACAAAGAGAGTTCATCTTGTTCTTCTCCAAATCTTGAAAAGTTTCTTCTATTCGCGTAAATCTACTCCGATTAAGTTGTTATATAGCACAAGGGCTACCTACCGGTGTAATTTTCTTGAGGAATAAAGGCCTTAAACACTTGTTTCTAGTCTCCTTGGAAAGGTATACATGCTAGAACCTTGACTCTCCGATTAAATTCGCAATTAGTTGCTAAATATGTCACATATGGTTGAATTATTGATGTATGTGGTGAAATAGAGGCTTGGATCATGATTTTCCATTTTTATTGGAATTTTTACAGCTTTCCTATAATTTTTCTAGTGCTTAAAAATTGGGGCTTTGATGTTTATAATCTGATATGGGAAGTTAAGGTAGTGAAGCAAGCTAAAAATAAGGAAATTAGCAATTGATTGCAAGAATCCCAGATTTCTGGAAAATTTCAGTTCAGTTCGGTCCGATTTTAGTACTCATAGTTATAAGCCGAATTAGGCTTGGCCTAAAACATAAAAGTTGTATATAATGATATTTTATAGGTTCCTACAAAAATTCAGCTCAATCGGAGCAACGTAGCCTGTGAAATGACCGATTTACCCTTGCTACCCTGTTTCCACCCGAACTTGATAATTGCCTCTGTAATGGGTTAATTTGATTGGGAATGCTTCTGATTTAGTTGTTGATGTCTTCTTAATAATTGTATCCTTGTATCTCAGCTTTAGGATGGCTTTGGAATCACTTGATTCGGATTTAGGGAGCCTGACTTATGATGTTTGAGTCAGAATGTGGTTTGTAAACCTGTTTTGACGGTGCTGGTTTGGTATATTGATCTTTTGACCTAGTTGCACTACAAACTGGACTGAGTGACCTTCTTCAACATTGTATCCCTTTCTCTTAGCTTCGAAACGGTGTAGATTACACCTCAATCCGATAAGTGTAGCCTCAGATGTGTTCTTTCCGTAAAACCCTATCAAATCTGTCTTTTGTAAACTTCATTTCCGCATTAGTTATTAGTTGATTTATGACCTTGTATTGTCTTGAGCCTTTGGAACGGCTATTGCTATGCATTTGTGTTGTGTATAAACTTGGGCTTGAATGAGAAAAATAATGAAGCCAAAATGGCTGGAAAATTAGGTAAATACAAAGGGCGTGCTGCCCAAATTTTCGTTCGAGGGCTAAGTTTCTATTTGAATTTGTATATTTTCGTTTGACAAATACTATGACCGTTTTACCATTCGAAAACATGATACCTCTTCGATTTGAAATGCCAAATGTTTACTTACTCCGTACCCAAAATATAGAAGTATGAGTTAGGGTTCTCGGCCACAAGTGAATTACTTTCAAGTATGGTTTTAAGAGTCCTCCTTTTCCATATGATTTTCACCAAAACCCTTGTTATATAACCTCTACTTGAATATATGGTGACTTTTAGTCATACAAACGATTCTTTACGATTCCGAAAGAATATTTTCTTAGCCTATCTATTTTTCTTTTGATTTGTCGTTAGTCACATGTTTTCCGTTGGAATTCTATAAGCCTTTTGAGCTTGGTTTTGCGATTGATTTTGAAACCCTAGTTATTTTCTTCCTTGGGTCCAAACAACCCTCTTTTTACTTGGAAGTCATCTTTACACGTTTTACTCCTAGTTAGTCGGGTTTCTTCGTTTCCCCTTAAATGTTTTGCTTGATAAACTGTAATATGTTCTCTTGTTCAATCTTAGGTTTCATTGGTGACTAAGGGTAATATCGGGAAGGATATTTTGCAGGTTATTTTGCATAACTAGGTGAGTGTTTCTTGTTTGTTATATTCTCCATGACTTCATGACTTGTTGTTGTTGTTTGATGATGTGTTAAGTGTTTTCAATGATTTTCAAAATGAATTTTCTAGGCGAGCATGTACTTTATCGCGCTCGACCTAAATGAAATGTGAAATTTTCAATGATTTAACGATTGAAACATTAGTTGCGCATGATGTAAGCCTTTTGGCTGAATTGGGCCCTGCCCTTCGTTACCGATCGACTCGAGCCAGAAGCAGATTCGGTCGGGCGATATGGTGACCCTGGGTGAATTTGGTATACTCGAGTATTACCTTGTAGTCCGGCCACGTCTGGATGGGTGGAGTCCGGTCAACGTCCGGATGGGTGGAGTCCGGCTAACGTCCGGAAGGGGATGAATGAACGAATGAAGGCACGAGGGTTTTATTTCTCAAAAGGAAATTTTCAAATAATTTGAGGAATAAGGGGAAAGGTCAGGGGAACGAACGAACGAACGAATAGCTCCATGTGAGCCCGTATCCTTTTAATGAATGTGTTACTATCTCTTTCCGTTGTAAATATTTCTTGACTTATTGATACTCCATGTTTAATGTATTGAATTGATTATGTGTTCGGAACCTCACTGAACTTTTAGCTCACCCCTTTAGTTTTGTTTTCCTTAACAGGGGACGGCGAGCAGGATGAGAGCATAGACTAGCCTAGTCTAGTTCTTTTGTTTTTTCTTTGTAATGGTTCTCGCCCTAGTGCTTGGCACGGGCTGGACGTATGAAGGATTGAGAACCTTTGTATATTCGATCTTTGTACTCCCTTTTGGGATGGCAATGTATATAAGTTCCGCTTTAAGTTTGGATCGCTGCCCTATTTGTCCTTGTGATTTATTTCGATTTGAATTGAGGACTGTAGTGAACGATTGAATCCCGGCGAGAGTTGGGCAGGCGACCCGCCGAACCTTGGGGTACGTCCTAGGGGGAGTGTGACGACCCCACCTCCCCCTAAGGCGAACCAAAGGGGTTCGGCGGGCCGCCTGCCCAGCTCTCGCCGGGACTCAGTCGTTCACTACAGTCCTCAAACAAATACAAGATAAAATCTCCAATATAAATCAAATATTCCAACATTTACATATCAAAAGGGAAGCGTCCACGCTTCCACTGCGCCACTCTGATCCTTGGTCACAATGATTATACAGGAGGAAGTCCAAAACTTGACTATTACACATCCAATCAATTCTAAACGTTCAATACAATCCCAATATGAATGATTACACAAAAGGAAAACCAAATTCAATCCATACATGAAATAATCCAGGATTAAACACTACAAGCCCTTCCTTCGCCTTGAGCCCTGTGGAGGGGAATAAAATATTTTTGGGGTGAGCTAGAAGCTCAGCGAGTAACCAGAAAAAAATCAGTAATCAAATCTGTTTAACAATAGTTCATTTCAATATGGAGTATCACTAATTCAAGAAACATTTACAATGTAAAGCAATAGTAACATTCATGAAAGGATACGTTCGTTCTCCTGTCATTTCATTTCATTTGTTTTCATTCGAGCATTCATTCACCCCGTCCCTGGCTTTTGGCCAGGCTCCACCAACCTACAAGGTAATACTCGAGTATACCGAAACGTTCACCCAAGTTCCTAGTCGCCCGACCGAGTCCGCTTCTGGCTCGAGACGACCGGTAACAAGGGGCAATGGCCAGTTCAGCCTAAGAGGCTTACATTCATGCGCAAGTAGCATTTAATCACCAATCATTGAAAATTTCATATATATTTAGGTCGAGTGCGATAAAGTACACACTCGCCTAGAAAACTCGTTTTAACAATCATTGAAAGCAAAATCAATAATAACAAGACACTGATATGCAAGCACGCATGATATGTAAGAAAACAGTTCCAAAATTAACTTTGAAAACAGCTCAAAAGTAAATAATGCGGGAAAGCGGTTCAAAAGTAAATTTGGAAGGAAACAGTTCAAAAGTCAACAATGCAAGAAACGGTTCATAAATAATTTTAAAAGAGTTTGAGGTCACTCACCTCCACGGCTCCGAAACTATCCATCATGTATCATTGCCTTGCTCAAATCCAAGTCTTAAATCACAAACTCAATGCAAATAACTTCCTTCAAAAGTTCGGACAGCACTTCCCCTGAATTTCCATTTTTCTGAACTTTTCGCACTAGTGGGTCCCACGTCCTTTCTATATCCTTAATTTTTCAAAAACTACCCAATGCTAGAAAAATCATTTGAAAACTATATTTGCTTATAAACTTTATCTGGGGAATTTTTCTAATCAAGAAAATGTAGAAAAGGCGAGCGTTAAAAAAAATAAACCCTAGAAAATTAGAAAATTTTCCGGGTTCTCAAACTCATTTTTTTTTCTGGGCGTCACAGGGAGGTCGTCACAGGTGGTATCAGAGCTTAGGCTTTAGATCTCTGTAGTGTATCCTAGGCTTGAAGTTTAGGATGTCGGACTGTGGGATTCGATTTGACTTGAAAGTAAGCGATTGAGGGATAAAACCTATAGTTGCTTCGCGTGGTCTCTGCGCGGAGTGACCCTGGGCTAAGTGGTGAATAAGTATGAGGGACTAAGTGAAGTTATGAATTGCGAATGTTATAGGCCTTAAATCTTTCTCATGGTATCTGAGGACCATAGATAGGTATGTCAGGTAGGAATTCCGATTGTAGATAGTTTACTCTTGGGACTGCAGCTCGAGATGTGAATTATCTTATTTCGGATTCTCGTGCCTGAGTACTCTAGAGTTGCGGTGCTGCTAAGTACTTGAAACTTGCATTTTGGGAACATGAACAGGCTTTGTCTGACTAGAATGAGCACAAGAGGCCAGGGATATCTAGTTTGGATAGTAAGTGACGTGAGAGACCGGACGGGCTGATACTGGGACGACTTCACCTTTTCCTTTTGATTTATCTATATATTGTTACTACATGACGTCAGTATACCTGTGTGTACATGATTATCTGTCCAACTTGATATGTATTTGTGTGTTTGCTTATCCGTCTTCTTGATATGGGGTGTTATGTGCGTATATGTGTAGTTGTGTATTTGGAATGCCAGAATTTGTTATTTTAGTCAATTTACTGTGTTTAATTACTAAATTACCTTTTTGGGGAAAAAGAAAAGAAAAGAGAGAGGGAAAACATATATATGGACGGGAGACGTAGTCGTGGACGTGGAGTTAGGCAAGCTCAAGAACCGAGAGAATAAAGAGAAACAGTGGCTGAACAAGAACAGGGACCGAGGGTTGAGGCTGGAGATCAAATGGCGACGGCGATGCAACAAATGACAAATATCCTGGCACGACTGGTAGATCAACAAGGTCAAATGCCAGTGAATCAACCTCGAAATCCTGAGATCGGAGAGGATAAGGCTCTTGAGAGGTTCCAAAAGTTTCAACCTCCGAAATTTCAAGGAGGGCCTGATCCGGATATAGCTGAGCAGTGGTTGGAGGCAATGATTAATATCTTCGCGGCTTTGAACTACACGGAGCAAAGACAAGTAAATTTTGTTGTATTTCAATTCGAAGGACCAGCCCGCGCATGGTGGAATGTAATTAAGGCCAAGTGGGAAAGAGAACAGACGGTATGGACATGGGCGAACTTTGTAAGGGAATTTAACGAAAAGTATCTCCCACCTTTGGTCCAAGAAAGGAGAGAGTACGAGTTTATTGGGTTGCGTCAGGGAACCCTAAGTGTGGCCGAATATGAGACCAAATTTACTAGATTGTCTAAATTCGCTTCCGAATTGGTGGTTACGGAGCGACGGAGAATAAGACGATTCATACAAGGACTAAATTTGGAAATCCAGGAGGCATTAGCGGCAGTTCAAGTTAATACGTTTACAGAGGCTCTAGAAAAGGCCCAAAGAATTGAGGATGTGAAAGCCCAAGTAAAAGCCTTTCAAACGCGGAAAAGAGATACAACCAACAGTATACCTGAGGAATCCGGAGAAAAGATAATGCTCTCCAAAGTACAAAAAAGTGAACCATTCACCTCGCCCACCTTGGACATTAAGAGCCTTAGATGAAAGGTCCATGAAAGGAAGTCAGATCGGATCAAAGGACATTTCTCAAGAAGATCCAACAGTAGATCCTTGATTGGCCTGTGGATACTGTGGAAAGGCCAAATCACACTGAGAATGATTGCTGGCGGAAAGGGGGAAAATGTTTGATTTGTGGGAGTAGCAATCATCAACTTAGCAATTGCCCGAAGAAACAGGCACGAGAGGGTAGTACTCAACAAGTGGAAGGAACCAAACTGAAACAAACTCATGAAAGAGGAAACCGAGCAAAAGTATCAACACAAGTTTATGCCGTAGATCAGCACCAAGTTCTGGGGTCCTCCGAGGCGACGGAAGGTATGAATTTCGAGGTCGAAATTCTTTTAAGGGGGAGAGAGTGTGAGGATTCGCAAATTTCTTATATTTTTCTCAAAAATACCTTTTTATTTAGAAATTATTCATTTATTATAGCCTACTACCCAGTAATTCCACAATAAGTGCAAATGAACCTAGAAAGTAGGGTTTCACTCTTCGTTTTCAAGATTGGAGCAAATTAGGGTTTTCACGATTTTTCGCCGGATGATTTTCGGTACGGAGCAAGGATCAAATTTGGTGATTAAAAGTGACTTTTAGGTGAGAAATAATATGTGATTGGGAGCAATGATAAAAAGTTAGTGAATAGGAAGTAAAAACCCCAGTACGTGTGATTTAAGGAAAAACGGTGCGAACCGACGTGTACCACGCACTACTGATTGAACGCACCACTGGACCACCACTTTCTTACCACATGAGTTCATTAATATGTGAGCAAAATATTCCCCCCATTTCCAGCTGCCTTTGACCGAAATATATGGCCAAAATGCAAGGAGAAGAAAAAGAAAATTTTGTGGTTGTAATTAAGCCAAGTGTTGGCCAAACTTGTGGCTTAGATTAATCCTAATCTCTTGTCTTTTTAACTCCCTAAGAACAGTCTTTCTTCTTCATTTTTTTCTTCTCCATAGCCGAGACAAGAGAGAGAGAGAAAGACAAAGAGAGTTCATCTTGTTCTTCTCCAAATCTTGAAAAGTTTCTTCTATTCGCGCAAATCTACTCCGATTAAGTTGTTATATAGCACAAGGGCTACCTACCGGTGTAATTTTCTTGAGGAACAAAGGCCTTAAACACTTGTTTCTAGTCTCCTTGGAAAGGTATACATGCTAGAACCTTGACTCTCCGATTAAATTCGCGATTAGTTGCTAAATATGTCACATATGGTTGAATTATTGATGTATGTGGTGAAATAGAGGCTTGGATCATAATTTTCCATTTTTATTGGAATTTTTACAGCTTTCCTATAATTTTTCTAGTGCTTAAAAATTGAGGCTTTTATGTTTATAATCTGATATGGGAAGTTAAGGTAGTGAAGCAAGCTAAAAATAAGGAAATTAGCAATTGATTGCAAGAATCCCAGATTTCTGGAAAATTTCAGTTCAGTTCGGTCCGATTTTATTACTCATAGTTAGAGGCCTAATTAGGCTTGGCCTAAAACATGAAAGTTGTAGATAATGATATTTTATAGGTTCCTACAAAATTTCAGCTCAATCGGAGCAACGTAGCCTATGAAAAGACCGATTTACCCTTTCTGCCCTGTTTCTACCCGAACTTGATAATTGCCTCTGTAATGGGTTAATTTGATTGGGAATGCTTCTGATTTAGTTGTTGATGTCTTCTTAAGAATTGTATCCTTGTATCTTAGCTTTTGGATGGCTTTGGAATCACTTGATTCGGATTTAGGGAGCCTGACTTATGATGTTTGAGCCAGAATGTGGTTTGTAAACCTGTTTTGATGGTGCTGGTTTGGTATATTGATCTTTTGACCTAGTTTCACTACAAACTGGACTGAGTGACCTTCTTCAACATTGTAGCCCTTTCTCTTAGCTTCGAAATGGTGTAGATTACACCTCAATCCGATAAGTGTAGCCTCAGATGTATTCTTTTCGCAAAACCCTATCAAATCTGTCTTTTGTAAACTTCATTTCCGCATTTGTTATTAGTTGATTTATGACCTTGTATTGTCTTGAGCCTATGGAACGGCTATTGCTATGCATTTGTGTTGTGTATAAACTTGGGCTTGAATGAGAAAAATAATGAAGCCAAAATGCCTGGAAAATTAGGTAAATATACAAAGGGCGTGCTGCCCAAATTTTCGCTCGAGGGCTAAGTTTCTATTTGAATTTGTATATTTTCGTTTGGCAAATACTATGACCGTTTTATCATTCGAAAACATGATACCTCTTCGATTTGAAACGCCAAATGTTTACTTACTCCGTACCCAAAATATAGAAGTATGAGTTAGGGTTCTCGGCCACAAGTGAACTACTTTCAAGTATGGTTTTAAGAGTCCTCATTTTCCATATGATTTTCATCAAAACCCTTGTTATATAACCTCTACTTGAATATATGGTGACTTTTAGTCATACAAACGATTCTTTACGATTCCGAAAGAATATTTTCTTAGCCTATCTATTTTTCTTTTGATTTGTCGTTAGTCAAATGTTTTCCGTTGGAATTCTATAAGCCTTTTGAGCTTGGTTTTGCGATTGATTTTGAAACCCTAGTTATTTTCATCCTTGGGTCCAAACAACCCTCTTTTTACTTGGAAGTCATCTTTACACGTTTTACTCCTAGTTAGTCGGGTTTCTTCGTTTCCCCTTAAATGTTTTGCTTGATAAACTGTAATATGTTCTCTTGTTCAATCTTAGGTTTCATTGGTGACTAAGGGTAATATCGGGAAGGATATTTTGCTGGTTATTTTGCATAACTAGGTGAGTGTTTCTTGTTTGTTATATTCTCCATGACTTCATGACTTGTTGTTGTTGTTTCATGATGTGTTAAGTGTTTTCAATGATTTCCAAAACGAATTTTCTAGGAGAGCGTGTACTGTGACGACCCCACTTCTCCCAAGGGCGAACCCAAGGGTATCGGCGGGCCGCCTGCCTAGCTCGCGCCAGGACTCAAAACTTAAAGCTAATAAAACTCTTCTAAGCCACAAGAACACGATTCATAATATATACAACCACCAAAAGTCTATTTACATCTTCAAAAGCATCAAGCCAAACCGCTCTAATATACTATAACAATAACCAGCAAAAGGTAGACCCTAAGAAGGGTTCTTATACAAACCACCAAAACTAAAACAAACATCCTAACTGTTTAACTAATACAAGCCAATCTAACTATACTAGTGTACGACCCAAAAGTCCCCGCGTCGGCCCCTGCTAAGGAAAACAAAAGGAAAGGGGTAAGTTATATGCTTAGTAAGTAAACAGGGGCGAAAGCATAAATTTCACGTAACAGTTACACAGTACGAGGAAAGCAAAAGCAGAAAAGTCACATCACATAATAAGGATACAGGTGGCTCCAAAGCCAATTCATATGCCATGCGTGATCTCCTGCCGACACTCCGTCGACCACACTCAATGGTCCGTAAACTTCACTTGTACACCCACCGACACCTTATCACCCTCACTGGCCAGTCACCTCACAAACTTGCCCGGGCGAACGAAATCACAAACTTGAGCTTGAGTCACAAGCTCGGGTCACAAACTTGGTCACCTTCTCGGTGAACCAGATTCACAAAATTGGTTCATAACATGAACCTACAAACTTGGTGACCTCAGACTAAGTTGGACTGACTTCGACCAAGCCCTAACCGGCTCGAATAGTCCAAACAGGTCTTAGATCGGGCCCACGAACTCACAAACTTTGCAAACTTCACAAACTTTACTCGAAAGTCGCCCCGAGCCACAAGCTCAAGGGTTTTGGTTCCAAAAGGTTCATATACATATGCCAAGTACAATTACACATTCAAATTAGGGTTTAGGTCGAGTGCGATAAAGTACACCCTCGCCTAAGTACCCTTTTCACATATCTCAAACACATAGCAAAGAAAACACACCAAACTGGCCTGAATACTTACTCAGAAACTGAAATAGCAAAAGTACGAAATCGGATCGAAATGAACAACTAGTAGTGGGCTCCACCAGTTCCGCCCAGCTCACCACCGTCTGAAATAGAAGATTGTGTCGCATAATATCGCAAACGGCTACTATCGTGCCTAAAACAAGCAAAACGGCAAACACGACACGCGCGCACGTAAATATGACGGACGGAAACGGAAACGGCCGTTAGCGGAAACGGCAGATTTGACACTCGTTTCTAGTTTACTCATAAGTTGAGCTACGAATACCGGATTAAGGCATATGAGATGCCATATCGAAGCTTAAAGGATGAAAAACAACTGTTATGAAGACATCCAGAACTGAAACTGGAGGCTTCAGTCCCAAATGAACCAAACACAATCACTTACGAAATCTGACCAATGCACAAAGGGTCAGTTTTGAGTGCAAACTGTTTTCTATGCTACACATGGGCAAAAGAGCTGAAAATTGGCAGTTAGATAGTTCATTCCAAATGGAACAACTTTCATGAAGGTCGGCAATCCAAATTCGGAACAGAAGTTGGTCGTCAGGACCAAAACAAATCTGACCAGAAAATGGTCATTTTCACGGGCAGGCCTTATTTGCTCGGCTTTATCTCAGGTTCTATAAATCCGATTCATGAAATTCCAAGGGCGTTAGAAAGCTCTGATATAGAGCTATAAGTTTGGTGTTTCGGTCGCAAGCCCAAACATCTTGTAACCTAGTCAAACGTGAAGCCAAAGTTCCAGTCGTAAACTGTCCGGATATAAGAACAGAACAGAATTTGACGGTCAAAATAGGTCTGAGTATTTCATTTATAACTCAGGTTATACCACTCCGTTAATCCTGAAAATTTACAGGGATATCCAGGACTTAAGGGGCTACAACAATGTAGAAGGCCTCTCAGTCCAAATCCTAGCACAACTAAGTCAAAAATGCAGAAAACCAACCCAGAACCGTAATTGCAGGTTCCCACAGTCCAAGTCAGTCTATACAGGTCCAAAAGCATTGATTCCAAAGGCATATGAAAGCTAAGACATCAAGCTACATTTCATCAGAAGACACCAACAACAAAATCCAAACCAATTCCAGTCAAAACAGACAATTACTATCGCAGTTCGGACATTCTGTTCACCCAGAACAGCAACAGTAAAAATGGCATAACTCACTCTACACTACTCCAAATGCCCTGAAATTTTGCAGGCACTTCAAACTCATCAATACCTACAACTTTCATGTTTTGAGCAAAGTCCAATTGGTCCTCTATCTATGACCTAAAATTTCGGACAGAATGTTCAACCAAGAACCCTAATTTTTCAGAAATTCTTCCAAATCCAAAATTGATTGCATTTATCACTAATTTGCACCTACTAGAGCCTATATAGACCATTACCAATCATCATAAACAACCACACCATCATAATCCAATTAAACCAGAAAAATCATCATAAAATGAAAAACTTCAACAAAACTCTTCAAATCAAGAAATAAATCACATATTCCATTACTCAAGCCACCATTAGGCACAAAATAACCATCATTAAGTATAGGAGGGAAGTTTAAGCATCAGTCACGCTTCATTAAGTGTAGGAGAAAGTTCAAACACCACTTACCTAGAACACAAGAGAGGAAGAGTTGTTGGACACCTTAGCTTCTCCAAACACTTCACCAATCAACTCACCACCACCAAAAGAAGGATTTTTATGGAGCAATTCTAAGTTTAATTGGTTGGAATGGAAGATTGAGCTAGTTGGAAGCTTGAAATTTGGAGAAGTTTTCTTTCTTTTCCTAGAGAGAGAGCCAGCCAAGACGATGAAGACAAGAGTGAATTTTGTGTGATTTTTGAGATATTTAAGCAATTGGTCAAAAAAGTCAAGAAAATGAATAGTTGTCCTACAAGTGCCACCACTCACCAAGTGACACTTGTCACTACATTTAAAGCATTTCTATCCCTTAAGTCTCTCTCACATCAATCACATCTCAACCTCTACTTATCTCTTAACACGCGATAAATTTCAACCAGTATCCAAAACTTAACCTAATTGGCCGAATTTTTCCGAACTTTTCGCACTAGTGGGTCCCACGTCCGATATATATCCTTAATTTTTCAAAAACTCTCCAATACAAGAAAAATCATCTAAAAACTATAATTACTCATAAAATTCACCAGGAAAATTTCCTAAGCCAGAAAATGCAGAAAACATGCCATTAAAGGGGATAAACCCTAGGAAAATTATTAAGAGGAATTTACGGGTTCTCACACTAAGCATCACTCACAAAAGGTAGAGCAAAAGAGTTTTATTAGCTTTAAGTTTTGAGTCCTGGCGCGAGTTAAGCAGGCGGCCCGCCGATACCCTTGGGTTCGCCCTTGGGAGAAATGGGGTCGTCACATGTACTTTATCACGCTCGACCTAAATGAAATGTGAAATTTTCAATGATTTAATGATTGAAACATTAGTTGCGCATGATGTAAGCCTTTTGGCTGAATTGGGCCCTGCCCTTCGTTACCGATCGACTCGAGCCAGAAGCGGACTCGGTCGGGCGATATGGTGACCCTGGGTGAATTTGGTATACTTGAGTATTACCTTGTAGTCCGGCCACGTCCGGATGGGTGGAGTCCGGCCAACGTCCGAAAGGGGATGAATGAACAAACGAAGGCACGAGGGTTTTATTTCTCAAAAGGAAATTTTCAAATAATTGTAGGAATAAGGGGAAAGGTCAGGGGAACGAACGAACGAACGAATAGCTCCATGTGAGCCAGTATCCTTTTAATGAATGTGTTACTATCGCTTTCCGTTGTAAATATTTCTTGACTTATTGATACTCCATGTTTAATGTATTGAATTGATTATGTGTTAGGAACCTCACTGAGCTTTTAGCTCACCCCTTTAGTTTTGTTTTCCTTAACAGGGGACGGCGAGCAGGATGAGAGCATAGACTAGCCTAGTCTAGTTCTTTTGTTTTTTCTTTGTAATGGTTCTCACCCTAGTGCTTGGCACGGGCTGGACTTATGAAGGATTGAGAATCTTTGTATATTCGATCTTTGTACTCCCTTTTGGGATGGCAATGTATATAAGTTCCGCTTTAAGTTTGGATCGCTGCCCTATTTATTCTTGTGATTTATTCCTATTTTAATTGAGGACTGTAGTGAACGACTGAGTCCCGGCGAGAGCTGGGCAGGCGACCCGCCGAACCCTGGGGTACGCCCTAGGGGGAGGTGGGGCCGTCACAGAAGAGAGAGGGTGTGTTTGCTGAAAATGAAGCTTCCTTGGGAAGCTTAAATGTGTGGTTCAAATTGTCTCAAAAGTCAATTCTCCCTCCGCGACCGCACGCACGCGTTTTGTGCTCGATTTCTCTCGAGTTTGTTTCACTAGTGCACTAAACCTCTAATGCACTTCTATTCATACTATTATTATTCACTCTTAATAGTCTAGAATAAATTTCTTAAATCTCCAATTAACCGCTCCGTCTTGATATACGCGAACTTTCAATTCGCGCGCAGTACGGCAAAATTTCTAAGGAACTCTTATAACGATGGTATCACTAACTAATACTTGAGTACTTAAACATAAAAATACCTATTTTAAGACTAATGTATAAGTCTCCAATTTTCCAAACTCATTGTACTCTCGAATCGGTTATTGTTTCCAAATGCGCATTCTCTATTCTCACTTAACGAGGTTCAAAAATTAAATTTTGAAACAAGTCACTTTAAAAATATAAGTAAGTCATAGTTCCATGTAATTGAGTATAAAGAGGTTGAAATAAAATATTCAAAGTAAACGGCCAAATAAATATTTAAACGAGCTCATAATAGGAATTTAAAATAAGAAAATTTGCGAGTTCTCACAGAATGACTGCTTGTTTTGTTGAGGCTAAATGAACCTTGTAACTTTTGATTGCCTTCTAATACAACTTAATGAAGGCGACATGTAAATATTGTTCCTCAATGAATGAAATATATGCAAATATTATCCAGAAAGACATTCCAAAAATTGAATCTAGTATTGAAGTTTTTTAATAACCATTACTGCTTACAACCAAGATTGTTGCTACCATATAAAGCCTCAAATTAAGTGCATGTAATTGAGTTTTGTCTCGAACTTTTAAATAATTGTTGCTGTTTATTCATTAAACTTCAATAAATACATTTTTGAAAAGTCTTACTTCATGATAGAATAACACATATAGCTTCAGCATTGCTATTTGAATTTGAATTTGGTGATTGATTTGAGCTTTTAATGTGAAACTTTTCAACATTCCTTAATTGCATGATAAATCCTATAGTTGGCAATGGATGTATTTTCGTCATGTTGAATTGAATTCAAATGGTCCTTCACATGTAGCTAAAAATACAAAATACTTCTCAGTTATAACATACTTCTCATTGTGCTTCCACTGGATCAAGTTTTTGATTTTCTGCCATTGATTAGTTTTGCTCTTATTTGTGCCTTTCCTGGTTACTATACCTATTATTCTTTGTTCTACAGTTTCCATTTTTACATTGACTTTCATAATCTCCCATTTCGTAGTTAGTGTTTGAATCCGCATAATTATTTTGACCTTCCTCATATGTTATGCAAGCTAAAATTGATGGTTTGTATTATCATATTCGGTATCATATTAGCAACATTAGATATCTGAACCAATGTTTTAAAAGACGAGGGCATTGGGTGAGGCGTCCTATGTTCGCCCAAGCGGGGTGAAAGCCCCAAGGTGTCCGGCGTAAGTCTCACAAATTTTGATTTTTTAAATATATAAAATAATGCTACAAAATTATAATATTCATACATATATTTGTGTATATATGTTAATAATAAATATTAAAATTTTTGATAAAATTATAAAAACTATAAAAAAATTATTGTTTTAACAAGTAAAATCACAACATAGCTCTTAACTCATACATTAGCCATCCAGAGTCATGTTAATAAAAAAATAGTTATACTTTGGAATCAAAGAAAAAGAAAAAAAAAAGGGAAACAAGGTCATGGATGATTTTATTTTGTATTTCTCCCAAACTATTTTCAAAGAGAAAATAAATGAAATAATTCTTCAAAATTATTAAATAATAATAAGGACATGAAACAAAGATAAGAAAAATAAAATAGTAAAATTAAAGTTCAAAATTTAAAAAAAATAATAATACAAAAACGTCTCTAACACCCCAAATGCCCAACGCCGCCCTAAACACCCAGGTGTTTGCCCCATACCTATGCCTCAAGACATAGCATGAGGCGAACGCCCAACAACACTTACGCCTCGAGGCATTTGGGACTCGCCTCAGAAATGCTTTTTAAAACAATTGTGAGAACTCGGAAATTTATATGTACACTTTGAACTTATTTCATTACATTTAATCTGTTATTAGAAATATTATATGTAACAAATGAATGATTAAATTAAATGCATAATTGAATTCCTATAAAATTTAAAATTTAGGAAAAATAATAATAAAAACAATAATAATAATGATAAAGATAAAATATATGTATATGTATATTAATAAACAAATAATAGAATGGTGTAGAAAAATTTAGATAATCAAATAAACATATGATGGACATATTGCAAATTGTGACATTTGAATTTATTATATAGTTGAATTAGGTACATGTCTAGTTAATTTTCTTTAAAAGCAAATGTGTGAGAACCTACTGGATCAAGGAATACAAATAAGGTTAGGAGTTAACGTATGAATTAATAAAAATTGCAGTTTTAGTAAGCAAATGAGCTAATGTTAAAAGACTTAACTAACCCTGAACCTTGGCTAAACTATTATGCAACCAGCAGGATATCTAAGCTTTAGAAGTAGAAACTGAGTGGAGGAACTTTGTAATCATCATCCACCGACTGAAGAACAAGTTTTGAGTGATCAGCCACTTTGATATCATCAACCGAGAGGAAACAAAAGAAAGAAAACAGAGCAACCGAAACTTTTTCCCTTCTTTATACCCAAAACCGTGAGGAAAAGTGAGAGTGAGGGAGCATCTCTAGTTCCTTCCAGCCACAACCAAGTGAGTAAGAGAGTAAGGTAGAGAAAAAGGGGAACTTGGAGCATCTCATCATAAAGAATCGAAGGAGGAAGGAGTCTGCCTGCATTTTTCTTTTTTCGGCTTTGATTGTAGGAAAAGGGAGGTAAAATGCTGCAACATTCTCTTGCTTATCTGGTATAATTGAATGCTTAAGCTGCATGTTGAATTTTAGCTAGGAAAATGGGTTTTAGCTAAAGGGAAATCTTGTTTAGTGACTGACTAAGTGTTGAAAAAGAAAACTAAAATAACCGAGAAGATGAAGCTGGAATTGCAGCTTGTTACCCGAGTTTTCTTTGGAGAATAATATTAGGAAAAGCATGTAATCCTTAAGTATTATAGGAGGATTAGCTGAAGAGACTTGTGAAAAGCTGGAAATTTGGGTTGAAAATTTGGTAAATATATTAGCACCATTATCATTTGTATGCGCTTTCTCAAGTGTCAATAACTTGAAATCCAATACTTCTCGAATCCAATAATATCTCACATCAATGTGTTTGGATCGAGAGTGAAATGTGGAGATCTTACACAAATGAATAGCACTCTGACTGTCGCAATAAAGACCATACTTCTCTTGTTTCATACCCAACTATTGAAGGAATTTCTGCAACCAAAGAGTCTCCTTGCATGTTTCAGTGGTTGCGATATACTCCGCCTCCGTACTAGAAAGGGCGATACACTTCTGTAACTTGCTTTACCATGACACTACTCCCCCTGCAAAAATCATCAAGTACCCAGATGTAGACTTCCTATTGTCAAGATCACCTACCATATCTGCATCAGTGTATCTATCTAACATAGTTTTACCATTGTCGAAAGATAGACACAATCTAGAAGTTCCCTTGAGATACCTGAGAATCCATTTGACAGCATTCCAATGCTCCTTACCAGGAATAGAGAGATACCGACTGATTACTCTAACTGCATGAGTAATATCTGGCCTGGTGCAAACCATAGTATACATCAAACTACCAACAGCCGAAACATAAGGAACCTTCTTCATGTCTTCTTTATCTTTCTCACTTGTGAGACACTGTTTGATATTCAGTTTGAAGTGACCTGCAAGTGGAGTTGAGACTTCTTTAGCATTGCTCATGTTAAACCTGTTGAACAATTTCTTAATGTATTTTTTTTTTGAGATAACCAGAGCTTTCCATTTTGCCTGTCACGTGAGATTTTCATTCACAGTATCTGTCTAGCCGGACCCAAATCCTTCATTGCAAAGGATTTACTTAACTCCTTTTTCAACTTGTCAATTTTTAAGTGTCACGGCCAACAATCAACTTGTCATCAATATATAGCAAGAGAATAACAAAATCACCATTTGAAAAAATTTTCACAAAAACACAGTGATCAGATGTAGTCCTGTGATACTCATGGTCTGTCATGAAGGAGTCAAATTTCTTATACCACTGTCTCGGTACCTATTTCAACCCATACAAACTTTTCATGAGACGGCATACAAGATTTTTCTTGCCACTTTCTTTGAACCCCTCCTGTTGCTCCATGTAGATTTCCTCTTCCAAGTCGCCATGCAGGAAAGCTGTCTTCACATCAAGTTGTTCGATCTCCAAATTCAAACTGGTTGCAATATCAAGAACAACTTGAATTGATGACATTTTTACCACAGGAGAGAGAATTTTTTCAAAGTCTACACCCTTCTTTTGACTAAATCTCTTCACAACCAATCTTGCTTTGTACTTTGGTTGTGAGTTGTGCTCCTAAGTCTTCAACCTACAGACCCATTTGTTCTTCAGCACTCTCTCGCCCTTAGGCAGTTTCACTAGCTCATAAGTGTGATTATCATGCAGGGACATCATCTCCTCTTGCATGGCTCGCAACCAATCTTCTTTATTCTCATACTCTAGAGCCTCACCGTAGGACTCTGACTCTCCTCTATCTGTCAACAACACATATTCATGAGGATTATATCTGCTAGAAGGTCTCCTCTCTCTGGTAGATCTCCTAAGCTCATCTTGTGGTGGCGGTGATGGAGTAGATGGTGCCTCATGCTCAGGTTCATCAGCAGTAGGATTATCACCATCATTAACATCCTCTCTCTGCTCTGTCTCAACTCCCCTTGATTAAAATCAACAGGTACTGAAATTGGATCTGGATCTAAATTTGAACTAGCAGGTATGTCATTTGAGCATGTTGAGTTATCATCTTTATCAATGTATTCAATGGTTTGATCTTCAAAGAAGACAACATCTCTGCTCCTGATCACCTTCTTCCCAATAGGATCATACAACCTATAACCAAAATCTTCATGTCCATAACCCAAGAAAATACACTGCTTTGATTTTACATCAAGTTTTGACCTTTCATCTTTGGGGATATGAACAAATGCCCGGCAATCAAAAACTCTCAAGTACTTAAAATATATATCTTTTCCCGTCCATACTCTCTCTGGGATGTCACTATCTAGGGGAACTGATGGAGAAAGATTAATAAAATCGACCGCAATCCTCATTGCCTCACCCCAAAAGGATTTTGGCAACTTAGCATTGGAGAGCATGCATTTGATCCGTTCAATGATGGATCTATTCATCCTCTCTGCTACTCCATTCTCTTGAGGAGTTTTTGGCACAGTCTTCTCCAATCTGATCCCATAGGACTTGTAATAGATTTCAAATGGTCCTCTGTACTCACCACCATTATTAGCACGTACAAACTTTAACTGTTTACAAGTTTCTCTTTCAACTTTGCTATGAAAATCCTTAAATACATCCAAAACCTAAACTTTGGATTTCAAAGCAAAACACCAAACCTTTCTAGCAAAGTCATCAATAAAAGTTATAAAATAAACAACACCACCAAGAGACTTATCTTTCACATAGCAAACATCAGTGTGCACCAATTCTAACGGATTCAATTTTCTAGATGGAGGAAAATTTTGAAATGCAACTCTGTGTTGTTTCCTATAAATGCAGTCAACACAGGGTTTAAGTACATTATCTCTAACTTCAGGTAAGAGCTGTTTACGAACAAGTGTCTGAATCCTTTTTTCACCCATGTGCCCAAGTCGTCTATGCCAAAGATCAATTGATGAATCACGAACTGCATTGACTTCTCCCTTCCCCAACTTGACTTGCATCAGGTAGAGGGTGCTCTGCTTTTTTCCTCTAGCAACAACGAGATTTCCTTTGCTGAATTTCCATTTACCTACACCTTGCAAGTTATGATAACCCTCATCGTCAAGTTTTCCTATAGAGATAAGATTAAAACGAATATTAGGGACATGTCAAGCATTTCTTAATATCAGCTGGCACTCGATATCTGTATCCAAATATATGTCTCCCATGCCAACAACTTTGCATGAGATCTCATTTCTCATCCTAACATATCCAAAATCTCTTTCGGTGTAGGTTGAGAAGAAATGCCTGTGAGGAGTAACATGATAGAATGCACCCGAATCAACTACCCAATCACTGTCATAATAAATAATATTCACCTGGCCATCATCACAGAACACAAACATATCATCATGAGCTGCTGCAACTACTGTAGTCTCTTCATCACCTTTTTCCTTCGTCTTACCTTTTTTCTCAACTTGTTCCCATTTTAGAATTCTGCACTCCTTCATATAATATCCATTCTTTCTACAAAATAGTATGCAACATTTTTTCGCAATTTAAACCTGCCTCTGGATTTGTCATTCTTGTTGTGGGGTCCTCTACTTTTGCTTCTCCCTCTTCTTTTTTTCTTTTCTATCACTAGGGCCTGAGACTTATAGACAATTCCTTGTTTCTTCCTCCTGAACTCTTCATTCATACGACCTCTTTTGCAATGGTCATGGTCAACACACCATTCGGAGCGGAATTGCTGACGGAGACACCATAGTTTCCCAACAATCCGATAGTGAACTAAATAATAATGAGCCTGCACTTCATCATCCAACTTCAAATTTAACGTAGTTGTCTGGTTTATCAATCCCTGAAAATTACTCAAGTGTTCAGTCATATTTTCCCCATCTTTATATCTCATTCGAGTAATTTACTTCAGACAACTAGCCTTAATCAAACCGGTCTTCCATTCATACATACTTTCAAGCTTTTTCCATAATACGTCAGCTCTGGTGTCATTCGCAAAATGTTGAAAAATACTTTGACCAATCCATTTTCTAATATTGCCAACAATTTTTCTGTGCATAACAGTCCATTTTTCATCACTCATATCACTTGGTCTGCCTTTATCCCCTAGAACAGGTTCAAACAAATCTCTACAATACAGGTAGTCTTCCATTCTAGACTTCCAAATCGAATAATTAGTAGCAATCAATTTTATCATGCAACTATTATCCGAATCGTTCATTTTTAACCAGTATAATTGAGCAGCCTAACCTGACTGCTCTGATACCACTTGTTGGAAAAAGGGTACCAGTACAGACACACAATATCAGAGTTAGCTCAGGACAAATTTCTTTTTTCTCAAGTACCAGTTAAAATAGTAACAAACCAAATCACCAAGTAATAGTATCAGTAGTGATAATAAAATGTAAGAAAAATAAAGGCACAAGACACCAAGATTTTTACGTGAAAAGCCCAAATTGAGAAAAATCACGGGACCTAGTCCAGTCAAAAAATCTCCACAACCACAATAATGGGAAGAAATAATTTTAGAAACCTCCCCTGAGGTTTCGTGAAATATCACTAAGCTCCCCCCACGTTTTCAAAATCGCTCTTACCACCCCTCAAGTGATTGTGGTGTCACATGTCACTATCAAAATGGATAAATTGTCAACAATAACCTCATGCCCTCTAGCAATTATTTAGCATATGAAAAGCAAAAAAAAAAAAGAGAAAGAAAGCATGTAATAGCCTAAAGCCCGGGAAACAATTGGTCCATTTACAAAAAAAAAAATTTGTTTTGATTTCTAGTTCAATTTTTTCCTTTAACATTGGACTTTATAATTTGACTTGAATTTGGGGCCAATACATAATAGTTTTGACTTTTCATGTGCACTTAGTATAAACCATTATTGATATTGTGCAAGCGTCTTGATAATTTTTTAATATAACCAAATAGTTTTTAAATAAAAAATCACCCATGGCCACCTTTGCTTTTAGTTTCATACTTGCCTTAGTTCACTAGTTATTTCTTAATCTATTATCCTTAGTTGGGGTAAAGAAATCAGCACCATGTCTTTTGACATCTAACACTGGTAGCAAGTTTAGAAATGAGAATAGGATCTTTATTATTACCCTTTCGATACTTTTTTAATATTTTTGTTTTATTTTAGTTTTCTTTCAATTTTCTTCCTTACACTCATATAATCAGAATATGTGGCTACGATAATGTTCTTTGGAATATCAAATTTTTTTATGCATACATCCAATAATAATACCCTTATAACAAGGGTGAGTTGAAAGGAAACTAACTTTGTATATATTGAAAAAAACTGGGGTGGTTTTGAATGGTTTTCTTGGAAGTTTTTGTCAAAAAAAGTTAAATATATAATTTTTCTATTTACATTGCTGATTACAAAAGTTTTAAAGTTCCAAGAAGGTGTACAAATAACATAGCACAAACAAATAAATAAGAGTAAAATGTCATACTTTTTAATAGCTGGTCATTTTCTTGTACCAATTTCCTCTCAATCTGCCCATTTTCTAAAGCTATTTCTGCCTTTTAATATTGCTGCTGGGAAGCCAAAACTAACTTTGCCTTCCTAACGGTCATTCACCTTTCTCACTTGCAGTCCAATTTTCATGCTTTTCACACTTTGACCCTCTCACTTTCACTACAAGAAATTTGACCTTTAGTGACAATCTATTGTTGTCACAAAAAAGTAAAAAGTCATCACTAATGGATTTTACTGACAACTTTTCGGTCGTCACAGGGTCGTCACTGAATGCCCGTCGGTAAAAGTATACACTGATGACTTAAAAGTCGTCAGTGAATAAAGAGCTTTTGTGACAACTTTTCTCATCAATAAATGCTTTAAGTTTAGTGACAACATGACTTCTTATCAATGATGCATGAAACAATATCGTCACTAAAACTCAACAATGGCCATCAGTATATGGTCCAATTACTAGCAATTTTGTTGTCACTAAACACCTTTCAACAGTGACAACATATTGTTGTCAATATAGAATTTAATTCAATTACAACAATTGTTGTCAATAAAGACATTTGATTTACTGACAATAGGCACTTGTCATTGGAGAAATGTGATTCAGTTACAATATCTTGTCACTGTGTAGTTTGATGTATTTCTTGCTAGAGTAATATAAAAAAATGGGAGCCACCAACAATGCTTAATGAATAACAAACACATTCACCCATTACAATAGAAAATGCCAAAATATTATAATAATCCTTCCAATATCATAATCATGTGCAACATCACATTATAAAGAGTTTGACAAGTAGTATTAGAATGAGTTGTATCATATAAGGCAAGGGAGCAGTACAAAACGAATCCAAGTCCCACAACATTTTTGTGTTATACGAAACATTTCCTAAGCATAAGATAGCACTATAACCAGTTTTTGAGCTAATAAGTAGCCTCGGCTACTCATCTTCCAAAACTCTAAAATGTGCAATATATCTGCAATAGAAAAATACAATTATTAGTAGATGACAAAACAAACTTGAGACAAGGAAAATCAAATGAGGATTCACAAAAAATAAAGTCTCATTTATTTAAACTCTCATCCAAATAGTGACTACATAAAGAGCAGAATAAGAGACAAAATAAAAGCAAAGATAGCTCTTAATATGCACATAGGAACCAATTATAGAGAGTAAAAACTAGGTATTGTCACAGACAAAGAAAACTCTTAATATCAAAGACGTATAACAGCCTTCAAATTTTCTAAATAAAAAAACAAAAGTAACAAGCATTTACTAAATTCTTTGGCAAATTACATGTTAATATTGTCACAGACCAAGGATTAAGGTTCAATAACTTATGCTATTTTTGAATCGCAACAGCCACTGTATCTATAATAAATATGCCTTAGTCACAATTTAAGGTCTCATATATGCTGGAAAATTACAAGAGCGTCTCATTTACAAACATAACACAATTTAGACAAGTATATATAGTTGAAAATAGGTTTATGCTGGAAAATCACTTGTTGTCCATAAAAGGGCAGCAAGTAACATAATGAAGACACGGCAGTTAATTTAATCTTCCCAAACAACAACAATGAAAAGTAAACAAAATGGAACACAACCATATTTGAGATTGTCATGAACTGGAGCAAGAACACAAAAAAGTACAAAAAAAATCATAGTAGTTAGTTTTAGCTATTAAATCACATTAACCACTGTGCACCTACATATGCATTATATACATAGTGCATTTAGTAGCTGTATAGCAACATTTCAATTTTTGGGATGATTTAGAAAGTATAAATTTATAGTGAATTGGATTGGCTATAAATAATAGAAAAAAAGAAGCAAAGAGGAGATAGAGAGTATAAGGGTACCACAAGCGAAAATGGTAGCTTGATTGGTAGATTGTAATATCCTAGACCCAAATCCGAATCCGAAGCCTCTGTCAACAGGTTCAATTGCTGCAAATAATAACAAAAATCAGTCGACTGCAGGAGACATTAAGAAGCTAACTTGAAGCTAATACTAGCACTAGAAAACTATAGAAGGAATTCTTGGTCCTAAAACTAATTGAGAGCCCTCTTGGCCAATAAGTCAGCAAACAATAATGCAAAAAAAAAGGAAGCTGAATCAATTACTCTCACACAAACAACTCAACTAAACCATGCAAAAACTTCCAAAAGGAAGGAAAAGAAAATTACTCCTATCATATTCATTAATTGGCAGGAAAATCAAACACAAATCAGAGACCACTTGTAGCTTGTTTATATGCAAATGTCTCCTAGAACAAAGTGAAAATTGTCACTTTTACAAAAACTTTGTTGACAAGACCCAACCATTTGAAACAAGTCTAACATAGATAGAAAGGAGTATATACTTACCCAAACATCACAATAATTGGGAATTCCATAGCAGGGACCAATAGCATCAGCATAATGAGCTGCAAGACAATAACAAACCAATGATGTCCCTACGAAATGATAATGTGCATTATAAGCTCGAAGACAATGAATAAAATGGTAGCTGTAGTTCTTATAAGAAAATGTTTGCATATAAAACATATGTTTTCTTCTTTTAATTTTGATACTAATCTATACTTGTACCTAATTACGTTACAACTACATATTCCAAGAGCACTACATAATCATCAAAACTTACATATTCATTCGATTTATTTATTTATATTTTTTAAGTCCAAATATAAGCAATTGGAACACCTATTCATATCACAGTAATAATGATACACAACTTTCAGGCTGAGTTCCAAGTTCAAAATAAGCTACTCATTACTCGCGTATAATCTACACCTATACCTACATAATTCCACATACAAACTCACATTCAAGAATTAAAGCAAATTATCTCATTCACTTTTGATATCACTTAGAAACCAAAAGGATCTCAGGCTTTTTAGCCTTACTGGGTGTATTAGCATTGGAGGTAGCACTGGTAGCTGCAACTGTAGCAACAGCCTCGCGTGCCCTGTTATCTAGCTAAATCAGACTGCTAGTCGCCAAAATGGCCTGCGGGTTCAGGTCATGGGAGGCCCAGCATACAAGCTCCTTATTGCCACTGAAGTTGCTGCTTTCACATCCTCTGTAATCAAATGCCCTAGCAAGCAGTGCCCCAAAATCCTCAATGCCGGCTGTAATAACTCCCATGGCAGCGGAATTCTCACCCCCTGTGACCTCAACTCGTCATCCCTCCCCTCACTTCGCAAATGCCGAATTTCTTCCACAACATCCTCAATCTCATTGTGACCCCTCGAGTCACCCGAAAGCCCATGGCTACTTTCAGTAAAATTATCAGGTTTTTGGGTAGTAAAATCATCGAAATCAGATTTACAAGGGCAATCCTGACTTGCCCAATCTGCCGAAAATTTGCAAAAATCAAGCTTTGACCAACTGGGCATTTGCGAGATCTGCTTATAATAACAATCAAGGGCAATGCCTACAATGGAAGCTCGTTTAGTAGACTTCACCGCCATCTGGGGTTCGAGAGGAGGCGATAGAACGCCGACTAGAGGCCGAGACGAGGGGTTATTGTTAATGGGGTTCGATTTATTCGAAGGGGGATTTCGAGAGGAGTGATAAAGAGAAGGTTGAGAGAGATCAGGGATTGAAATGAGCACGGGTATACCCGAATGAGCCTTGACTTCAGATGAGTAGAGGACAAGAAGGAGAGCTTCGAAGCCGGCGAGATTAGGGGTGGGGGAGATAGCGGATGTGGTGGAGGAGGAGTGGATGCGGGATAGATAGAAGGAGGAGAGGAGAGGGATATAGCAGAGGACAACGAGGCGGAGTTCGGAGTCAGCGGAGAGGAAGGTGTCGTATAGCCACAGGCAAAGAGAGTCGTCGTCGGAGCCGGATGAAGGGGAGGAGAGGGAAGATGAGATGGAAGAATAGGCGGCGGAAGAGAGGAGGAGGGAGCGGGCAGGGCGGTCGGAGTCGGCAAGGAACGAGAGAACTGAGGAGGTTTCGGGGAGAAGAGTGGAGAGGAGATGGATTCGAGTGCGGGCTTTTGATATGGACTCCCACCAGGATTGCATCGAGTCGGAGTTATTTGCTCCGGCAGTGATGCGGTGGGGAGCAGGACCACCGTTTTGGTGGTTGAAGGAAGTGGAGGTAGATGGGTTAATCTCGGTGGAAGAGGTGGATGAAGAAGGGGATCCACTCCTACCACTATAGCTAATTAAAACCTTCACCTTCGTCCCCAAACTCAATCTCTCAAACCCGTTTCCACCACCAACTCCGCTGAAAACCTTTATCTTGCACAATAAAAAAATGAAGTAATGGTATTCACAACTAAAATAATTCTAGTAGAGATGATTTCGCCCATAACTCAAACAATATCCAAAAAACTTGGGCACAAATTTTCATATCAAATTAACTGATAATCATTCTAAGTTAAGTAGTCACAAGTTTATTTACACTAATGAATTATTTATTTATTCAATTATTTTTATTCTAATGAAGTTATTACATATACAAGAAAATTAAATTAAGAAGGAGTCTCATAAGTATATAACAGTTAAAAATCATTAGAGAACACATAATGATTACAAAAACACAATGCTTTTTTTTATTTTTAATTTGGTTTGAAGCATAGATTTTATTGCTATAGTATTATTCTTTATTTTTTAGTACAAAAACACAAATTTTCATCAATATAGGTGGCAAAATTTGTTAATTACATATAAGTGAAAATATACTTTTATAATTTGCAAATATTTTAGCCCTGCAATTTTTTATAATTGCAGCACTAAAGTACATCATTAATTGAAAATAACGAAAGTCAAATTCTATGGTTATAACAGACTTTCATTAAAAATAATCAAATGCTATTAATAAGACATTATTGTTAAGTCAAAATCAAAGAAAATTTAGTGATGACATAATGTTATCACTAATTTATTCAAGATTATAATGACAAGAAAAGTCGTCATTAATTAAATTGCTAGTTTTTAATACTTTTGTGAAAATATTGATAATGGTAGAGAAAATTTTGTTACATTACCGCAAGTGATAAATGTACTTTTGTTCTTTTTGAAACATTTATTTTAATGTTTAATTTTGTTTAAAACTATTGTACTAGTATAGATTTGCAAGACAAAACTTAAGTTCTCAATAGTTAAAAAATTCATTACAGAGAAAATACAAAGTAGTAGTTGCAAAATGTGTATAAATTACCAATATTTTAATGTGTATAAATTACAGTTTATTTTAATGTTTAATTTTGTTTGAAACTATTTTACTAGTATACATTTGCAAGACATAGATTTATGGGTAATTTCTTTTTTTTTTCCTTTCACATATTTAATTTATGTTAAATACAAAACCTACCAGTTTCCCTTCCATAAAAATATTAGTGCAACACTTTTTTGAATTTTACTTACAAACATTTATGTATTTAACATAAATTAAATGATTCGGAGTGAAATGCCCATAAAGAGCAGAATATTTGTTCATGTAATGGAGGAAACCCACAAAGAGTTGGTATTTTATGGGCCATTTCTTTTTTTAAAAAAATTTAATTTATGTTGAAAAGATAACCTGCCAGTTTTCGTTTTGTAAGAAATCAGTGTAACACTTTTTGAATTTTACTTACAAATATTTATAAATTTATCATAAATTATATGTTTGAGAGTAAAATGCCCATAAAAAGTTGGTACTTTGAATAGATAATGCTCATTTGCCCATAAACTACACTCCCTGAAGGCTATTTTGTTAATTACTTTGTAGTACTTTGTTATTCCTTTGCTAATACTACTTGGCATGTAGTACAAAGGATAAATCTGGCATAAATTTCTTATTCCATTGATAAAAAGACATGTCTGCCTTATAACTATTGTAATGAAAGATATATCTTTAGAGTTTATAACAAATTATTACTTAAGTTTGAGAAAATTATAAAATATTTATGCATAGTTTATCAAGATACCATTCGCAATTTCCTAATAAAAAAATAGGGGCTAAATTGTAAAAGTTAGGGTGCCATAATAGAAATAATAAAATTGGTGTATTACATATGGGGGTTAAATTGCAAAAGTTAGAGTGTCATAGTAGAATTAATGAAATTGGTGAATTACATATGGGGCTAAATTACAAAAGTTAGGGAGTAATAATAGAATTAAAGAAATCGGTGTACTACATATGGGGCTAAATTGTAAAAGTTAAGGTATCATAATGGAATTAATGGAATTTTTTACAACATTTGGGGCTAAATCGCAAAAGTTAGGGTGGCACAGTAGAATTAATGAAAGTGACTTAGAAATAAGTACTTTAAACAGTGACGATCAATTCTTGTCACTAAATCCGAATCGGTAGAGTGACAGTGACGATATTAGAAGTTGTCACTATATAGAGCATTTTAGTGACAACTTTTTCAAGGTCGTCACTGAAGACTTAGTTGCTTTGAGCAATTATGACAACTTTCCTTGTCGTCACTAAACAACCTCGTTTTGTGACGACTTTTGTCGTCACTAAAAACTGTTGTCACTAATGACCATATTTCTTGCAGTGTAGTTTGTGACGAAAATAACGGGTCGTCACTAAACATTTAGTTGCTTTGATGCAATTGTGACAACTTTAGGTGTCGTGACTAAAGAAGCTCCTTTTGTGACGACCTATTGTCATCACTACAAAATGTTGTCACTAATAACTTTTTTTTTTAGTGATCAGTGACGACAACAAAATGTCGTCCGTAAATAGGCCAAGCAATAGTGATGATGTTCTTAATGTCGTCAAAAGTACTAAGTTTTATTTTTCTTTTAATTGCACGTTTTTCCACATTTTATTGATTTGAAAAATTGTGAAAATAATTTTTATGAGTAAATAGAGTTTTTAGGTGATTTTTCTAGTATCGGATAGTTTTTGAAAAATTTAGAACGTATAACGGATGTGGGACCCGCTAATGCGAAAAGTTCGGAAAAATTCGGCCAGTTAGGTTAAGTTTTGGATACTGGGTTTAATTTATCGGGTGTTATGAGATATTTAGAGGTACCAAGTGCATAGGTGTGAGAAAGACAAAAACAAGTTAGGCATGAATTAATGAGAGGGACATGTGTCACCATATGATTAAATCTTGTTTTGACTTACTATTCAACCTTTTACCAATTACTAAATAAAACCAAAAATTGACCAAATATCTTCCATTTTTCTTCAAGCTTGGCCGAATTTCTCTCTAGGAAAGGAAGAAAGAAAACCTCTTCAACTTCTTGATTCTCTCTTGCTCAAATCCAAGAATTCAACCATCTAAACTTGTTTTTGTTCCATAGAAACACTTAAGGGAGTGATAGTGAGTTGTTTTGTGGAGTTATTTGGAAAGCTAAGAGGACCAATAACTCTCTCTCTCTTGTTTCTAAGGTAAGTTGTGAAGAACCACTTTCCTTCCTTGATTGATGCTTAAATCATGCTTAGTGGTAGTATGAGATGCCATTTTATGGATTATATTTTGAGTTGTGGTTGAATTGATGAACTTTTATATTTTTTGGGGATTTTTCTGTTTTAATATAAGCATGATTGTGTGGCTATCTATGATGATTGGAAATGGTCTATAATGACTTAAAGAGGTGGGAAAAGTGATTAATTGCAACCAATTTCTGTTTTGGAAGAAAATTGAAAAACCTAGGGTTCTTAAGGGAGCATTCTGTCCGAATTTTTAGGTCCTAGATAGAGGCCGAATTGGCCTTAGCTCAAAACATGAAAGTTGTAGGGAATGACATTTTAGAGGTGCCTACAAAATTTCAGGTCAATCTGAGTAGTGTAGAATGAGAAAAGTCGAAATTACTATTGCTGTTCTGGTTTTACCCGAAATTGAGAACTGCGCCTGTAATTGGTTGTTTTTCCTGGAATTGCTTCCGAATTGGTTATTGAGGCCTTCTGATGAAATTTATCCCTGTTTCTTAGCTTTCAGTTGGTTTTGGAATTTCTGGATTTGGACTTGTAGAGCCTGAGTTATGATGTTTCCGCTAGAATGCGTTTTGGTGAATCTGTTTTACGTTGTTGATGTAGTATCTTGCATTTTTGACCTGTTTGTACTCAAAAATGGGTTGAGTGACATTCTGTGATCTTGTAGCCCTGTCTTTTAGCTTCGATATGGTGGGTCTTTCACCCTCATCCGATAAGCGTAGTGAAATTGGTACCATTACCGCAAAATGAGGACAAAAACTGTTTTTTCAGGGCCAAAGCTAGTTACATTTCCGAAATTTCTGGTTTCCTCTAATGCTTATATATGCTTATGGAACCCTATTGTGATCGTGTTGGCATCGGTTTATGACTTGTAATCGAGTCTTCTTGTGCTTATTGGAATATTCTAGGGCTTGACTTTTATTTCCGGTCATTTTCCTAGCTAACTTTTGTACTTGGATAACCTTGAGCCTATTGAACGGCTGTGGTGATGAATGTATATTGAGTATGACTTTGGGAGTTGATTGCGAAAAATAATGAAGCCTTGATGGCTGGAAAAGTAAGAAATTTAGGGGAAGTGCTGTCCAATTTTCTAGGCCGTTTGGTTCCTTTAAGTTTGAATTGACTTTTGATAGAAATGAACGGCTTTTGGGTTGTTTGAGCCTAGGCCTTCATGTTACCTTTTCGTTCCCAAAAATCATGTTTTGCACCCTTGCATTAGTTGTTTTTGGCGAGGCATACGACTAGTTGTCGAGCCTCACATGTGTGTTTTGTTTACTCGAATCTGGATGTGAAACCTTCAATTGGTTTACTTTGATTATTTTAGGGTTTCTTGGCGATTAAAGCCAATCCGAAGTGAAAACTTTTGAGGTATCTGTACTTGAACCGGTGAGTGTACCACTCCCCTCCATTGCAGTTTAACTTGATTTCTGCTCTGCAATCTGTTTAATTTGTTTGAGACGAGGGTGTACTTTATCACACTCATTCTCTTGTCTGTTCATATGCCAATTTTGGTGTCAATCTGAATCTGTATCTGTATCTGATATCTGTATCTGTATCTGTATCTGTATCTGTTCGGACGTCGTTTGGAAACTTATAACCAACGACCTTTCTGTGACCTATGAGCTCAAATCCTGTGGCTAAGTTATTCGAGTCGGGCCGGCAAGGGCCTGGACGATTAGATAACGAACCACGGTAGTCTGTTTTGGGATCTTTGGGTATTGAGACCCTTGATTCCGGTATACTCGAGTATTACCATTTCTGTTTCTGTTACGGTGAGCGGGCCCGGTAAAGGGGTGTTTGGTGGACGGAATTTGGTGTAAAGTGGGGTCTACGGACGTGTTGGTTCTATATACGTTGACGGAGAGTCAACCGGCTTGGATCAAGTACTGCACTGGAAAGCTGGCTCCTGAGAGCCACCTGTATCCTTCCTATTTGAGTTCTTGTGTTTACCTGTCTTACTTTATAGCGAGCATGTGTATCTGGTTTGTATAACGTGAACTACCTGATTTTTCTGCTACATGTTTGGTACCTCATTGGGCGTAAGCTCACCCCCTCCTCGTTATCTTTGTTTTCCTTACAGGAACCTCTTTTGGAAATCATGATTTTGAGAAGCTAGTTGAGCTAGTTAGAAAATCTTTTGTTCTTTTGTATAGCTCCTCGAGAATGAGCAAACCCTAAATGTATTTCGTTTCACTGGTTCCATTTGAATTGTAAACCTAGTGACATGTATATATGAAAGCGTTTTCTCCATGTTTAAGCTTGGCGGTCTTCAAGCGCTCATTTCTTTTGGGTTCTCTCGCGTAATATCGGATTTGTGTGATTCGACTCCCCACCTTACCCTAAGGCGAACCAAAGGGTTCGGCGGACCGCCTGCCCAGCTCTCGCCAGGACTACGGAGTCGAATCACACAAATCCGATATTACACAAGATAGGACCCAAAAGAATTGAATGATTGAAAACCGCCAAACTTAACAGTAACTTACCAAAATCACATGGAAAAAAAATACATTTTCATATATACATGTCGCTAGGTGTACAATTCAGATGGAACCAGTGAAACGAAGTACATTTAGAGTTTGCTTCCCCTCGAGGAGCTATACAAAAGAACAAAAGATTATCTAACTAGCTCAACTCGCTTTTCAAAATCATGATTTCCAAAAGAGGATCCTGTAAGGAAAACAAAAGGAACAGAAAGGGGTGAGCTTGCGCTCAATGAGGTACCAGACATATAGCAGAAAAATCATGGCATTTCACATTTAACAAATCAGATACACATGCTAGATGTAAAGTAAAGTAACTCATGATTCACATAGGAAGGATACAGGTGGCTCTCAGGAGCCAAATTCCCATTTGCGTCACCGAAGCTTGATCGACGTTGACACTCCGCCAACGTATATAGAACTAACGTCCGTAGACCCCTCTTTACACCGAATCCCGTTCACCAAACACCCCTTTACCGAGCCCGCTCACCGCAAACGAACAGAAATGGTAATACTCGAGTATACCCGGAATCAAGGGTCTCAATACCCAAAATCCCCGAACAGACTACCGTGGTTCGTTATCTAATCGTCCAGGCCCTTGCCGGCCCGACTCGAATAACTTAGCCACAGGATTGATAAAGAAAAAGGGTAACAATTATACTCGAGCGAATTATACAACCGACGGCATGTGGTAACAATATACGAGCGAATCAAAAGAAAAGGGATATATCGTCCCAAACCTCTAAAATAACCCCGTCCGGTCTCTCACATCACCTATTATCCAAATGAAATATCCATTAATCTCTTGTACTCATTCCAGTCGAACAAAGCCTATTCATGTTCCCAAAATGCAAATCTCACCTATGAACACCGCATCAACTCTGGAGTACTCAGGCACAAGAATCCGAAATAAGACAATTCAGCTCTCGAGCTGGCCAGTCCCAAGAGTAAACCATCTACAATCGAAATTCCCACCAGACGTACCGATCTATGATCCTCAGATACCACAAGAAAAGTTCAGGCCTATAACATTCACAATTCAGAGCTTAGGCTCGAACGAGCACTTAATCCTTCATACCTATTTACCACTTAGTCCAGGCTCACTCCGCGCAGAGACCACGCGAAGTAGGCTCTGATACCACCTGTGACAGCCCCACCTTACCCTAAGGCGAACCAAAGGGTTCAGCGGACCGCCTGCCCAGCTCTCGCCAGGACTACGGAGTCGAATCACACAAATCCGATATTACACGAGATAGGACCCAAAAGAATTGAATGATTGAAAACCGCCAAACTTAACAGTAACTTACCAAAATCACATGGAAAAAAAATACATTTTCATATATACATGTCGCTAGGTGTACAATTCAGATGGAACCAGTGAAACGAAGTACATTTAGAGTTTGCTTCCCCTCGAGGAGCTATACAAAAGAACAAAAGATTATCTAACTAGCTCAACTCGCTTTTCAAAATCATGATTTCCAAAAGAGGTTCCTGTAAGGAAAACAAAAGGAACAGAAAGGGGTGAGCTTGCGCTCAATGAGGTACCAGACATATAGCAGAAAAATCATGGCATTTCACATTTAACAAATCAGATACACATGCTAGATGTAAAGTAAAGTAACTCATGATTCACATAGGAAGGATACAGGTGGCTCTCAGGAGCCAAATTCCCATTTGCGTCACCGAAGCTTGATCGAAGTTGACACTCCGCCAACGTATATAGAACCAACGTCCGTAGACCCCTCTTTACACCGAATCCCGTTCACCAAACACCCCTTTACCGGGCCCGCTCACCGCAAACGAACAGAAATGGTAATACTCGAGTATACCCGGAATCAAGGGTCTCAATACCCAAAATCCCCGAACAGACTACCGTGGTTCGTTATCTAATCGTCCAGGCCCTTGCCGGCCCGACTCGAATAACTTAGCCACAGGATTGAGCTCATAGGTCATAGAAATCCGAACAGATGCAGACACAGATAACAGATTCAAATTTTGCATGGTAAATTGGCATATGAACAGACAAGAGAACGAGTGTGATAAAGTACACCCTCGTCTCAAACAAATTAAACAGATTGCAGAGCAGAAATCAAGTTAAACAGCAATGGAGGGGAGTGGTACACTCACCGGTTCAAGTACAGATACCTCAAAAGTTTTCACTTCGGATTGGCTTTAATTACCAAGAAACCCTAAAATAATCAAAGTAAACCAATTGAAGGTTTCATATCCAAATCGAGCAAACGGAATGCACAAGTGAGGCTCGACTACACGTCGTATGCCTTGCCAAATAAATACTAATGCAAGGGTGCAAAAACATGATTTTCTTGGAAACAAAAAGGTAACATGAAGACTTAGGCGCAAACAACCCAAAAGCCTTTTATTTCTATCACAAGCCAATTCAAACTTAAAGGAACCAATCGGCCTAGAAAAAAATGGACAGCACTTCCCCTAAATTTCTGACTTTTCCAGCCATCACGGCTTCATTATTTTCCTCAATCAACTCCCAAAGTCATACTCAATATCCATTCATCACCACAGTCGTTCAATAGGCTCAAGGTTATCCAAGTACAAAAGTTAGCTAGGAAAATAACCGGAAATAAAAGTCAAGCCCTAGAATATTCCACTAAGCACAAGAAGACTCGATTACAAGTCATAAACCGATGCCAAGTATGACCCCAAGAGGGTTCCATAAACATATACAAACATGAAAGAAACCAGAAAATTCGAACATGCAATTAACTTTGGCCCTGAAAAAAAACAGGTTTTGACTTTACTTTGCGGTAATAGCACCAAATGCACTACGATTATCGAATGAGGGTGAAAGACACACCATTTCGAAGCTGAAAGACAGGGCTACAACATCACAGAAGGTCACTCAGCCCAGTTTTGAGTGCAAACAGGTCAAAAATGCAAGATACTACATCAACAACGTAAAACAGATTCACCAAAATGCATTCTAGCGGAAACATCATAACTCAGGCTCTACAAGTCCAAATCAAGAAATTCCAAAACCAGATGAAAGCTAAGAAACAGGGCTAAATTTCATCAGAAGACCTCAACAACCAATTCGGAAGCAATTCCAGCCAAAACAACCAATTACAGTCGCAAATCCCAATTTCTCACCATTGACTTAAATAACCAAAAATGACCCAAAAATCCTCAAAAAAATCCTCCTTGAAGCTGGCCCTCTCTTGCTCTCTTTCTCTCTCTCTTACTCCAAGCACAAGGAAGAAAACACTTCAATCTTGTTCCAAATCATCAAAACTAACCATCCAACCTTGATTTTGCTCCATAAAATCACTTAAGGAAGTGTTGGTGAGTTGTTGTGTGAAGTTTTTTGGAAAGTTAAGGTGACCAATAGCTCTCTCTCTCTTGTTTTTAAGGTAAGTTGTGTAGAACCACCCTCCTCCTTTAATTGATGCTTAAAGCATGCTTAGTGGTTGTATAAGATGCAAGTTTATGGATTAATTCTTGATTTGTGGTTGAATTGATGAAGTTTTATTATTTTGGGGGAATTTTCTGTTTTAATATAAGCATGATTGTGTGGCTATGTTTGATGATTGGAAATGATGTTTAAGGACTCTATGAGGTGGGAAAAGTGATTAATTGCAACCAATTTCTGTTTTGGACCAAAAATTGAAAAGTGAGGGTTTTGTGATGAACATTCTGTCCGAATTTTTAGGTCCTAGATAGAGGCCGAATTGGCCTTAGCTCAAAACATGAAAGTTGTACAGAATGACATTTTAGAGGTGCCTACAAACTTTCAGGTCAATTGGAGTTGTGTAGAGTGAGAAAAGTTGAAATTACTATTGCTATTCTGGTTTACCCGAAATTGGGATTTGCGACTGTAATTGGTTGTTTTGGCTGGAATTGCTTCCGAATTGGTTGTTAAGGTCTTCTGATGAAATTTAGCCCTGTTTCTTAGCTTTCATCGGGTTTTGGAATTTATGGATTTGGACTTGTAGAGCCTGAGTTATGATGTTTCCGCTAGAATGCATTTTGGTGAATCTGTTTTACGTTGTTGATGTAGTATCTTGCATTTTTGACCTGTTTGCACTCAAAACTGGGCTGAGTGACCTTCTGTGATGTTGTAGCCCTGTCTTTTATCTTCGAAATGGTGGGTCTTTCACCCTCATTCGATAATCGTAGTGCATTTGGTGCTATTACCGCAAAGTAAAGTCAAAACCTGTTTTTTTCAGGGCCAAAGTTAATTGCATGTTCGAATTTTCTGGTTTCTTTCATGTTTGTATATGTTTATGGAACCCTCTTGGGGTCATACTTGGCATCGGTTTATGACTTGTAATCGAGTCTTCTTGTGCTTAGTGGAATATTCTAGGGCTTGACTTTTATTTCCGGTTATTTTCCTAGCTAACTTTTGTACTTGGATAACCTTGAGCCTATTGAACGGCTGTGGTGATGAATGTATATTGAGTATGACTTTGGGAGTTGATTGAGGAAAATAATGAAGCCGTGATGGCTGGAAAAGTCAGAAATTTAGGGGAAGTGCTGTCCATTTTTTTCTAAGCCGATTGGTTCCTTTAAGTTTGAATTGGCTTGTGATAGAAATAAAAGGCTTTTGGGTTGTTTGCGCCTAAGTCTTCATGTTACCTTTTTGTTTCCAAGAAAATCATGTTTTTGCACCCTTGCATTAGTATTTATTTGGCAAGGCATACGACGTGTAGTCGAGCCTCACTTGTGCATTCCGTTTGCTCGATTTGGATATGAAACCTTCAATTGGTTTACTTTGATTATTTTAGGGTTTCTTGGCAATTAAAGCCAATCCGAAGTGAAAAATTTTGAGGTATTTGTACTTGAACCGGTGAGTGTACCACTCCCCTCCATTGCTGTTTAACTTGATTTCTGCTCTGCAATCTGTTTAATTTGTTTGAGACGAGGGTGTACTTTATTACACTCGTTCTCTTGTCTGTTCATATGCCAATTTACCATGCAAAATTTGAATCTGTTATCTGTGTCTGCATCTGTTCGGATTTCTATGACCTATGAGCTCAATCCTGTGGCTAAGTTATTCGAGTCGGGCCGGCAAGGGCCTGGACGATTAGATAACGAACCACGGTAGTCTGTTCGGGGATTTTGGGTATTGAGACCCTTGATTCCGGGTATACTCGAGTATTACCATTTCTGTTCGTTTGCGGTGAGCGGGCCCGGTAAAGGGGTGTTTGGTGAACGTGATTCGGTGTAAAGAGGGGTCTACGGACGTTGGTTCTATATACGTTGGCGGAGTGTCAACTTCGATCAAGCTTCGGTGACGGAAATGGGAATTTGGCTCCTGAGAGCCACCTGTATCCTTCCTATGTGAATCATGAGTTACTTTACTTTACATCTAGCATGTGTATCTGATTTGTTAAATGTGAAATGCCATGATTTTTCTGCTATATGTCTGGTACCTCATTGAGCGCAAGCTCACCTCTTTCTGTTCCTTTTGTTTTCCTTACAGGAACCTCTTTTGGAAATCATGATTTTGAAAAGCGAGTTGAGCTAGTTAGATAATCTTTTGTTCTTTTGTATAGCTCCTCGAGGGGAAGCAAACTCTAAATGTACTTCGTTTCACTGGTTCCATCTGAATTGTACACCTAGCGACATGTCTATATGAAAATGTATTTTTTTCCATGTGATTTTGGTAAGTTACTGTTAAGTTTGGCGGTTTTCAATCATTCAATTCTTTTGGGTCCTATCTCGTGTAATATCGGATTTGTGTGATTCGACTCCGTAGTCCTGGCGAGAGCTGGGCAGGCGGTCCGCTGAACCCTTTGGTTTGCCTTAGGGTGAGGTGGGGCTGTCACAAGTTAGAAAGTCGTCAATAAAGGATCCACTTTTGTGACAACTTTTTTTCGTCACAGAGAAAAGTTGTCACTGATGACCAATTTTCTTGTAGTGTTTCTACGTAGATTTTTTTTGGTCAGCTTAAGGGTATTCAGGGAACTAAAACACTTTCTCTCCTCCAAAATGCATTTTCTATTAATACTTTTGGTTAGAGGGACCGACATTGTGGCAGCCCCACTTCCCCCTAAGGTGAACCAGAGGGTTGGCTGGCCGTCTGCTTAGCTCTCGCAAGGACTCACACAAGCAAACTATCCAACTCCTTCCGAAGAATAACCTAAACTATTACAACACCGTTTCCTTCCAAATAGGCTGAAGACTAAAACCACATTAACTTCAGAGATAACAGCATTTTTAAGATAGCCAATCGTCGACTCTTAAATACCTTACGCGTTACAAACCAGGCAACAAAAACATACAATCCAAATACATTAGTACAAGCCAAATAACAATTCCAGGGTTTACACTTTTCCAGCTTCAAGCGGCAATCCAAAATAAAAGATACAATGTTTAACTCAAACTACATGCATAAAAGTGAAATTAGATTTCAAGTCTTGCTCAAGTGCCAGGACCTGTCAAGGAAAACAAATGAACGTGGGGTGAGCTAAAGCTCAATTGTGCCCCAAAACATGCAATCACGTAAATCAAACAACGAGTAACAATTTCACAAATTGAACAATTAGGAAAGCGTATAATAGCACAAGAAGGTATACAGGGTTCTCAGGAGCCATTCTCCACGCTTGATCAAAATCTACCGTAGTTGACCCTTCGTCAACTCTCACTACCTAAGGTCCATGTAGATCTTTTTATTTTTCTTAACTCCGGCCACCAATCATACCCCTTTACCAGGCCCGAACACCAAACACGAGAGTGGTAATACTCGAGTATATCTTAATATAAACTGGTCGAGGGATTCACCCAACGACTTTATGTCCAACACGTGGTTACCAGGTCAGGATAAGAGGCCCTCCCACCATTAAGGTGTGGTACATTCCCCTGCCTAGTGATTTAGTACTTGAGATAGGATAAGAGGCCCTCCCACCCCCTCCCACCCTCAGGTGTGGTACATTCCCCTACTCAGTACTTAGCACGTGAGATAGGATAAGAGGCCCTCCCACCCTAAGGTGTGGTACATTCCCCTACTCAGTGCTTAGCAAGTGCAAGCAGGATGCTCACGAAAATATTTCAAACAAGTCACCACTCGAAAGGCTAGTGTGATAAAGTACTCACTACTCACTTCGATGGATCAGAAACCATTTTCCAATTATCACATATCAAGTCAAGAAAGAACTTTAATCAAGTAGGCATAGAACAAGCAGGGACACTCACCAAGAGTGAAGTCACAGATCAAGCTGGGAATCGAAATCCACGTCCTCGCTAAACCCTAGAAAACCAAGTTTTAAAACTATAAGTTTTACTATACAAGTTCTTGGTTTACGTATATAAAAGATTATCTAGTATATAACTAGTTTATTTTCTTGAAATAAATCGACAATCCACTTAAAGTTAAAAGTAGTAAAATATTTCGTATAGTTTCCTTCAAAATACTTTTCTTTCTAGAGGTGCAGCTAAATCTAATTTACTTAAAGTAAGTTTTCTTGCCGAGCAAGTTTTCTACATTTTTTTTTTAGTTAAAATTATTAAAATCTCCTGTTTTTGACAATTTTCCTCTAGAACAACTAGCCGGGACAATTTTAAAAGAAAGAAAAGAAAATAAAATAAAACCTAGGGTTTTAAAAACTAATGCAATCATTTTCTAAAGGTAATAAAGCTAGTTTAAGCGAAAGAAAGAACTAGCTGGTTAGCCAGGTTTTAAAAGTACCGACACTTGAATTTTTAGCATTATTGTGTTATGCTTAGTCTTTATAGCTTATAATCTGCCCAATCTCAAACAACATAAATGTTACACCATTCCAGAAAATAATCTCACGAAAAACCTTAACTAATTCGGCCAGCGACCGTATACTACCTCCAGCAGTAAACGGTTAACTTATAATGCTTTGTCCATAATTTTTCTTTAGTTTACTTCAATTCAACAAGCAAAAAGTGACTAGCAAGCCACAAAATAGTCTTAAGCATCCAGTATGAAAGTTTCAGCTATAATTCGAAGGAAAACTGATCGGATGATCAATCCCCTTCTCTTGGCCAAATTTTCTCACAATAGTCAACCAAGTGCACATTTTTCTCGAGTAATCTCATCCATTTATGTTCAAAATTTTTTTTTTTTATGTATGTCCAAAATTATTTTTGGGGGTCACCAATTAAGCCTCAGAACTTCCACTTCCAAACCTGTTAAGGAAAACAAATTGGGGTGAGCTAATGCTCAGTGAGGCCAAGGGAAAACATGCAAGTATGCGAGCAAAAACACAATATAAAGCAATAACTCGAGTAACAAGTAACTGCGAAACATTAAGCAAGTAGGGAATTTAATCACAATAAAAGGATACGGGAGCTCTCAGGAGCTAATCCACGCGCGATCCAAGCTCAGGTAGTTGACCCTCCGTCAACTTTCACAGTTATCCATGTAGAACTCCACTTACTACCTCCAGCCACCATGACACCCTCTTGGATCCGTAACCAAACAAGCATGTAGGTGGTATCACTTAACAAGTATACCTAGCAAGACCCTTATTTGGATCAAGCTATAACACTTCCCAAGGTTCACCAAGTTTCTCGACCAAACCCTTGCCGGCTCGAGTTACAAGGCTAGCCAATGGGTTGGGGCGTCCCCCCCCATTCACTTTTAGGTCGATGAGACGAAACTCCAATCGACAAGATTTGGGTCATAGCATTGAGGCGGGATGAGCGGTACCTCCTACCCTAAAAGGGCATGATACATTCTGCCGCTCAATGCTCACGAAAAACACTTTCATTTGCATTCACATGTAACACGTATCACTTATCAAGCAAGCAATTTCATGAAAGAGAGGACAATGGCGATAAAGTACGCCCTAGCCTCATTAACTAGCAAGTACAAGAATCATTTCATTTAAACACTTCACATGCACTTGATACTCATCAAGTATCAAAAGTCAAAGTTTGAGAAATTAGCTCTAAGACGCATCGCCGGGAGTTCCCTCGAAATCCTCTTGAGATCCTGAAAGTATGCAATAATGCATTGTATCTCAAATTCCAGGCCATACAGTATTCGTGTAAAGAAAAGAAATAGTCAATTTTGACTCCAAACTTCAAATTTTTAAAGTATTTCAGTTCATAAGGAACCGACTTTCAAATGAGGTCTCAAGTGATAGGTGAACTCAAGTTCACCATGAAAATAGGTTTGAAATGCTCTAAGAGTTGTAAAAATGTAATCTAGGCCCTTAAAAGAACATTTAGGTCCAAATTGAAAATTTTCACTTTTCGAGTCATTCTTGGAAATATCAGTCCAGAAGTTCGGAAAGTCTAAAAATGGAAAATTTTACACCGTCAAAAACTTCATTCGAAGCATAACAACTTTGTAGAAGGTCACTTTCCAGGAATCAAATCAGAAACAAGTCAATTTCTCCAAGAAAGTTTACTATTCATTGAAGATAGGTCAAAACAGTCCAAGTTTTCCAAATAACTTTGGAATTTCGGTAAAAATCATAGAAGCAAAACCAGCCTTTGAAATTTGATATGCATGTAAACTTCCAATCCAGGTTTCAAATGAAAAAAACGGAACTCGATTCCGATATTCCTAGCTCAAGAAATAAAAATTGAAGTTCGCTAAAATTCCTGGACTGTTGGCCTATTTTCCAGATTTAATGCCCTTCGCTAATTAGGCCGTATCTCACTCGATTCTCAGTGAAATTGAAAATGGCTGGTGGCTTTAGAAACTAGGTTTACAAGGCTATATTTGTGTAGAAGAAATCATTTCCAAAATCCAGACATAAGCGGTTCAAAATCAAGCAACAAAATGGATTTTCTGGGCAGTCTCGGATGAACAATAATAAACAGACAGCCAACTTACAAAACTCGCCACGAATCGCTCGGAACGAACTAGAAAATGAGCTTGGTACCATTTTAAAGATCTAAGAGTCTACTTTAAAATGCCTCAAACGGCACTCAATTTTGATGAATGAACAAAACGTTATAGCTACACAAATGTTGCTGGTCAGAAAATTCTGGAGCTTGTTCCAGTTTTGCTTCTTTACTTGTAACTCACAATTTAACCAACCATTTGGGTTGATTTTTGGTAGACAACCACAATACACATAGCACAACATATCTACACCAATTTGGAAGCTCAATTAACACCAGAAAAGTTTTGAAATTACAGGGCAGCAGCAAACAAGAAAGTCGGGCGGCAAGTCAGAAATTTCAGACAGTACCTTCTCCAAATTTCTAACTTTCTTCCAACTTCATTCCATCAATCATTCTATATACATGTAACATAGCACAATATCAGCAACCACAACATGTTAATTCATCACATCAGCCACCAATAAACATCCTCAAACCCTCGAGCATGTCATGGAATTGCAAGAACATAATTACTCAACCAATCAACCCAAATTTTACCATAGGTTGCAAACCCATGGTACCTTTGCTCCATTTGAGCTATAATTTTGCAAGATTAAAGTGTGGGTGAGTGAGTTACCTCAAGAACTTAGTTGGACAGCTTTAAGGCAGAAATTTTGACCGAAATTCCTCCAAGAAAACTGATGAACAGCCCCCTCTTCCAAGCTAGGATCAAAGCCCTCTAATGGATGATGAAATTTGGAGTTGGATTGAAGCAAGTTTGTGAGGATTTTGGCTAGATTTTTTTTCTTCCCATCTTCGGCCAACTAGAGAGTGACGAGAGGAGAGATAGTGAAATCAGGTATTGTAATGAAAGTGGAGAGAATTGGTGACTTAATGGTTATGTCTAAGTGTCAACTCATGCTAGGTCCGTTTAGGGTCTTCGCGTGTCCAATTTTCGCGCTCGTTTGCAACTTTTGTGCACTAAACCTCTGAGGTAATTTCCCTAGTACATTACTAGTAGTCTAATATCATGTTCTTAAAATCTCCAATTAATCAAATTAATGTGCCTGTCGGGCCCTTTTCGGCACGGGGGCGTATAAAGGTCAAACTTAAGGGTTTTCTCGTTTGAACTTGGAAATTCAACTTATTCGATTCTAAAACTCTAAAATATGATAATCCAAGTATATATATATATAACAATAAAAAAAAACACGATAAGCAATTCATCTTGAATAAATTTGGGCATTAAAATAATATGCGCGTAAAGAACCAATCGGTAAAATTTATTTTCGAGAAATTCATATACTTTAGTAATTTTTTTTTGGGTAACTCGAGTACGAAATATTTGTAAAATGACCAATTTAACAATATTTTGAAACAATAAAATTATGGGTCCTCACATCCTCTCCCCCTTAAGAGAATTTCGTCCTCGAAATTCATACATTTACTCAAAAACTCCAGATGTCACTTTTGCATCCCACTCTTACGAATTGTAATACTTATTCCGCATTAAATATCACGTAAGTCTTGTATTCTTAATCCGTTCACAACGAGTGAGATAACAATTCCTTCATGCGGTTCACAGATTCAATTGCCTTAAGAAATTTGTCAATTCAAGAACAAATGATGTAATAGCCCTTTAAATTGGTATACGCAATGAACTTTAAATATCTCGCAGATCAAATTCGATAAGATCTTATTAGCACACAAGTTTTGTCTTACTGGACCTTAACCCTAATAATCTTTCAAAATAGGTAGTAAGAGCCCTCAAGAATCCATAACTTCAAAAATCATATCCGGTTCGTATACATGTATGCAGATATCGAGGTACTAAATGAAACCTTAAATTCAATAATATCTTATTGTAGTCCCAAGTCATTTATGAGTATTACTGCCAATTTTTAACCCAAACGACTTAAAGACCCAAATCCATTAATGCTACTGGTGTATTCATTACTCCCAATGGCATAATTGAATTTCAAAGTGCTTACTTTTCTGATGAACTAGCCTTAATCACATCTTTCTCTAGAATCCTCAATTAGTTGTAGTCCTGTATTAAATCTAACTTGGAAAGTACTACTGTCTCTTGTAGATACTCAAATGATTCATTTATGCAAGGTAAAAGATATTTATTCCTAATACCCACTTGATTCCAGCCTCGATATTATAGACATGGCCTTCTCACAAGGTTATAAGCGTAACAAAATTTAGATATACGAATAAGTCATGAAATTGATTAAATGCAAAGTAAACTTTCATTTGTTATAAAAGACCATAATAGTGTAATAGCCCCACTTTTCCCTAAGGCGAACCAAAGGGGTTAGCGGGCTGCCTGCCCAGCTCTCGCCAGGACTAACGATGCAGACTAGAACTATCTATTGCGATCCGGAACTTACAAACGAGCGTAAACAAGTCAAAATGGAAAAATAACCCAAAATAAGAAACATGAAATCCGGAGTCGGCCATGATAGTAACCGACCCGTCAGAACCCAACCGAAAGAGCACGCAAACATTCACATCTGAACGTTAGCGATTACAAATCAAAATGACATACAAAAGTTTTCAAAAGTTAATATATACACACGGTTTGCCAAATCAAAAGAGAAAACGCCCCAAAAGTACACTTAGGGTTTTAATACATGAGCTATACAAAAGATATGTTCAACTAGCTCAATTTGGCAGCCATTTGTCAAATCCAGACCAAAAGGGTTTATTTTCCTGTAAGGAAAACAAAAGGAACGGAAAGGGGTGAGCTTGCGCTCAATGAGGTACCAAACAGATAGCATTAAAATCATGGCATTTTACATTTAACAAATCAGATACACATGTCAGATGTAAAGCAAAGGAACCAATGATTCAAATTAGAAGGATACGGGTGGCTCTCAGGAGCCAAATTTCCAGCGCAATACTTGATCCAAACCGGTTGACTCTCCGTCAACGTATATAGAACCAATGCGTCCGTAGACCCCTCTTATCACCGAATTCCGTCCACCAAACACCCCTTTACCGGGCCCGCTCACCTCAAACGAACAAAATGGTAATACTCGAGTATACCTGGAATCAAGGGTCTCAATACCCAAAATCCCCGAACAGACTACCGTGGTTCGTTATCTAATCGTCCAGGCCCTTGCCGGCCCGACTCGAATAACTTAGCCACAGGATTGAGCTCATAGGTCATAGAAATCCGAACAGATGCAGACACAGATAACAGATTCAAATTTTGCATAGTAAATTGGCATATGAACAGACTAGAGAACAAGTGTGATAAAGTACACCCTCGTCTCGAACAAATAAACAGATTGCAGAGCAGAAATCAAGTTAAATAGCAATGGAGGGGAGTGGTACACTCACCGGCTCAACTTCAAAAGTTTTTACTTCAGATTGGCCTTAATCGCCAAGAAACCCTAAAATAATCAAAATAAACCAATTGAAGGTTTCATATCCAAAATCGAGTAAACGGAATGCACAAGTGAGGCTCGACTACACGTCGTATGCCTCGCCAAATAGTTACTAATGCAAGGGTGCAAAACATGATTTTCTTAGAAACGAAAAGGTAACATGAAGACCTAGGGTCAACAACCCAAAAGCCCTTCATTTCCATCAAAAGGCAAATCCAACTTAAAGAACCAAACGGCCTAGAAAATCGGGCAGTACCTCCCCTAAATTTCTTACTTTTCCAGCCATTAAGGCTTCATTATATCCTCAAATCAGTCCCAACATTTCACACAAAAGTCATCTCATTTACCAAAAGCCGTTCACTAGGCTCAAAGCAGTACAAGTACAAAAGTTAGCTAGGAAATGACCGGAATAAGAGTAAGTCTTAAAACATGTAAGCAAGTACAATGAGACTCGATAACGAGTCAAAAGCCATGCCAATCATAACCCCCAATAGGGTTTATCTGCATGAATAAGCATCATAGGTAACCAGAAATTAAGAAATGGCATTAGTCTAGGCCTTAACAAAAAAAACAGTTTTCGTCATACTTTTGCGGTAATGGTACAAAATGCGCTACGCTTATCGGATGAGGGTGTAAGACCCACCATCTTGAAGCTATGAAACAGGGCTACAACAATGTAGAAGGCCACTCAGTCCAAATCCTAGCACAACTAGGTCGAAAATGCAGAATACCACAACCTGAACAGTAATTGCAGGTTTACAAATCACACAAAACTGTAATCAGTCCAACTCGGTCTATACAGGTCCAAATGCATTGATTCCAAAGGCATATGGTAGATAAGACATTCATCTACATTTCATCAGAAGACACCAACATCCAAATCCAAAGCAATTCCAGTCAAAACAGACGATTACAAGCGCAGTTCGCACATTCTGATCAACCCAGAACAGCAACAGTAAAAACGGCATAACTCACTCTACACTACTCCAAATGCCCTGAAATTTTGCAGGCACTTCAAACTCATCAATACCTACAACTTTCATGTTTTGAGAAAAGTCTAATTCGGCCTCTAACCCTATGATCCAAAACCGGACAGAATTGGGGGTTATCAACCCTAACTTTTCTCATTTCAATCCAAACCCAAAATTGATTGCAATTATCACTAATTCACATCTACTAGAGTCATTCCCCCTCATCATCAACCATCATAGATGACCACAACATCACATTCATATTACACCAGAAAATTCCTCAAAAATAGAAAAACTTCACCAAATCACTTCAAACCAAGATAAAAACCAGAAATTTCAGCACTATAATCACTACTAAGCATCACTTAAGCATCATTAGGTGTAGGAGGAAGTTTGAGCATCACTTACCAAGAAAACAAGAGAGAGGAAGTAGTAGGACACCTTAGCTCTCCAAGAAAGCCTCACCAAATCACTCACTATCACTAACTAAAGGGATTTTATGGAGTAATTGCAAGATCAAATGGTTGGATGGTTCACCTTGAGCAAGATTGGAGCTAAAACTTGAAGAGTTTCTTGCTTCCTTTTGGAGAGAGAGAGCCGGCCATATGAGGAGAAGAAATGGTGAATTTTTAGTGATTTTTGAAGATATTTAACTCAAATGGGTCAAAAGTAAAAAAAATGAATAGTAACTCTTAAGTCAAAACCAATGTAGTGGTGACACTTGTCACCTTCATAAATGCAATCTTATCTTTCTTTTTCCTCTCACATCAATCCAATCTCACTCTCTACTTATCTCTTAACACCCGATAAATTTTACACAGTATCCGGAATTTAACCTAATTGGCCGAATTTTTCCGAACTTTTCGCACTAGTGGGTCCCACGTCCGATATACGTTCTTAATTTCTCAAAATCTATTCGATACTAGAAAAACTATATTTACTCGTAAAAATAATCTAGAAAATTTTCCGGATACAGAAAGTGTAGAAAACAAGCCATTAAAGGGGATAAACCCTAGGAAAATTATTAAGAGGAATTTACGGGTTCTCACAAATAGTTTCATCAAGTTAGGATAAGTTTATCAAATCATTTCAAAAGAAAAAGGGAATAAACAAGATTGTAGCAAAACATGCTAAGTCATCCATGTTCAAAGCAACAAAAGATTTCATCTCTTACACAAAAGATTACAACCTTCAAAAGTCTCAGTATAGGCTAGGTTATAATCATAATCCCTGTCTTTAAGCAACAAAAGTGAATGGGGGGCAGCTTCTAATACTTTGGTTCTTCTCATAGCCATTAGTATTAACCACTCCCTCTAACACTCGACTGTTTTGCAGCAGACTTAACGAGCTGCTGAGGAGTTCCTCGGGCAATTTAAAACTTAATGCTCAGGACTCCCGCATAGCAAGCATTTCCTTGTTTCCTTCATCCCATAATTTCAGTGTGATTAAACTTGCCACAGTATCCACAAATTACTCTACAAGTTACGGCCTGATTAGCTTGAGAATTCTCCTTTTTCTTTTTCTTCTTTTCTCTCTGCTCCACAACAAATTCATGTTCACATCTCTCTTTACGTTTCCCTTTTTTCATTATGGGAGTTTCCTTCACTACCCTTAACTTGGTTGCTAGAAATATACTGAGGTGAAACTTGAATAGTGGGTCGTATCCCCTAGAGTTTTTTTTTTCCTGAAGTTCCTCCAATACTCCTTCGTATTTCTTTTTCATTTCCAAGTTCTTGTTCCATAATTCCATCTTCTCTGCAAACTCTTGTTTGCATCGTTCTTCCCAGAATTCAACCAATTTAGTCTGGAATTCCAACTTCTTGCGAAGAACTTCTATTTCTATACGCATCTCTTCCAAACTTTTCATTTCATCCATTTGTATAATCCTGACTGTCAGCCTATCAACAACTCAAAGCATCTAAATGAGTAGCAAATCAAAATTTAAAACTTAACTATCCACAACCTATAAATTCTCACGCATCTAAGTCATCCAGGTATATTTACTCTTACCTCTCCACGAATTTGATACGTAAGAAAATCCACACACACGAATAAAGTAATACCCCTTGATATAATGATATGTACTTCCATTCTAAGGTCTTACTCACGTATGTAGTGAAACCATAAATTATACGCCATATGAAACAAGTTCCAAACCCTGACTAAAAACTGTTACGCACTAGTAGGACCAGAATCCTTTTCCTCAAAAGTTTGTCTAAATCAAACCAATCACGACCTACAAGATAAAGTCGAGACTTTTGATGTATTTTGAATGTATCTGTGGCAAAATGCAATTCAAAATTTTCAAAATTAGAGTTAAAGATACAAATTTTCTTCATGATCCAAAACTAAATTTTCTTAGTAAGAGATTTCAAATAATGTTTAACCACAATCATCAATACATATTTCAAATCTCTCAAATAGATTTAAGAAGATTAATCATGCAACTTAATGCATGAATTTTAAAACATATACATAATAATCATAACATATACATGGAGGGTGTTCCAACACTTTTCCTCAAAGTTTCGAGTTAAATCTATGTTCGGGTAAAGCGCATATTTTAGAAAATACCTTTAAGAAAGATAAATAGACATGTAGGTTCATATTCGCATAACCTGTGATCTAACACCTTTACCACCCTTTTATATCCAAACCAAGAGCTAACTCTACTAGTACATAAAGCCTGATCATTTCTAATCTCTGATTCATAACAAATAGGCATTCATGTTCCTAAGAAAAGATTCAAACTTGAACTCTATCTGATTTCGATTCTCAAACGAGTTCAAAATGTGTATACACACACACACATATATATATATATATATATATATATATATATATATAAATTTTGTGAAAAAGTAAAACAAGTGAATCTGGATATAGTAATAGTCAAGTAAAATTGAAAGCGCTTTTGTTCAAGTAGAACAAATAGGTAATGAGTTCAAGTCATCTCACCAAACCAACGAAATACTTTCGGAGTTCAAACTTCATAAAAGTTGAAAGATGGCCATAGGACCACTCATAATATACGTATAAAGCAACTATTAAAATTTCGCACAGGAAAATCTCACTAAGTTCCCAACTAGGTTAATCCATTATACACTGGTAGATCTAATCTTCTGGTTTATTCTCGATTCATATTCAGTACTAGGGTCTCATTAAATTATATAAGACTATCCATCAATTTTTTCTCATGAGTACGGGGTTGTCTAAGCCCTAGGCCACGACCCCTTTTTCCCATTCCTGCTACCATACTTAATAGAAGTCTATAAGCGCAAGAAAAGGAATAATTAAGTATAAAAGAACTTAATGCATATACAAGTTGCAAAAATATTTAGAATCAAAACATGCTTCTTTACATGTATCAAAAGTTATAGCATGAATTAAGAAGTCACAAAACAAGCCCAATATGTCAAATACTGTATATAGGCACTTAAGTGCCACAAAATATAGAAGTATATGCAAGCAGGGTACAAAAGGTCTCACGGCGTGCACCACCCTTCCTAAGCCCATAGTTAAACCAAAGGATCCAAATATCACTAATTTCAAACAAATCACATGCCTTTACGAAATTAGATCCAATCAAACCATAACACAAGCTAAAACCAAAGGTTATCCATTCGAAATTCAACTCAAAGTTCCCTCAGCCCGTACACCTAAAGATAGGCTCACTCTTCTGGAAAATCAAGAATTTTAAAACATAAGAAGAGTATTTAAAGTAACCAAAAATCTTATCAAGTTCAAGATTTACATTATAAAAACATAAGTTCGCCATTCTTCCGAAAACTCAAGATTTTTTTTTTTTTTTGTGTAAAGCATAGACAAATTCAAGTGTGAGAATACACCAGTATACAATCAAGGGGGAAAACTTAGTTTAGAAAATTTCAACCTTGTATCAGCCCATCATATACAAAATTCAACAAACTCATCAGTTATTCATAAATTTTCAGATTGAAATTCAAGTAAAATTCACATATTTACCAAAATCGGAAAATTATACATACTTAAAGTATATATATATTATTTCCAATCATCGTTTGAAAATAAACCTAGTACATCCTAGTTTTTCATTAGAATTTCAAAGCAGAAATTCTCTAGGAGGTAAATGGGTGGGAAAATGCATTTTATTCCTTTGAAACTCTTTTATCTTGGTTCAAAATCACCATACATGGAGTTTGACCATCAAATCCTGGTCTCTTATCCTCTATAGCCAGTACTAATAATTGTCTCAATTCTTTGCACACTTACAAGTATAATAATAATTCAAATTCGTCCAATCTTTCACTACTAACCCTCAGCCCATATTTTCCTTCAATATAACATCACCTAATTCCTCAATTTTTATTTCTACAAGTCCCAAGTAAGTAACTCTCTAATAACCAATTTCTTTAACCCCTAGGATACAATAGATCCTCCAGTTCACATAATATGCAAATTAATCCCACAGTTAGGCATCCAAAACTTTAAGCCTAAGATACACTACAAAAACTTTAAGCCTAGAAAACACTACAAGATCCAGAGCCAAGACTCTGATACCAACTGTGACAGCCCCACCTCCCCCTAAGGCAAACCAAAGGGCTCGGCGGACCGCCTGCCCAGCTCTCGCCGGGACTCACTACAGTCCTCAAATAAAATACATCACTCACATCCAATAACATAGGGTACAACCTCAAGAATAAACGAAATAACATTTTTCAAACTTAGAACGAGATAAGATACATTACAAATCTCAAGTAAGGGAATCATTTCCCGAATAAGACAAAAGTCCTCAGTTCTCAAATAATTACATCAAATACTTATCAAGTGAATCGAATTCAAATTATATATGAGATATCCCTTCAGGCACTAATAAATCAATACAAGCGCTTTCTTTGGCCTCGAGCCCTGTGGGGAAAAATTATTTTTGGGGGTCACTAATTAAGCCTCAGAACTTCCACTTCCAAACCTGTTAAGGAAAACAAATTGGGGTGAGTTAATGCTCAGTGAGGCCAAGGGAAAACATGCAAGCATGCGAGCAAAGACACAATATAAAGCAATAACTCGAGTAACAAGTAACTGCGAAACATTAAGCAAGTAGGGAATTTAATCACAATAAAAGGATACGGGAGCTCTCAGGAGCTAATCCACGCGCGATCCAAGCTCAGATAGTTGACCCTCCGTCAACTTTCACAGTTATCCATGTAGAACTCCACTTACTACCTCCAGCCACCATGACACCCTCTTGGATCCGTAACCAAACAAGCATGTAGGTGGTATCACTTAACAAGTATACCTAGCAAGACCCCTTATTTGGATCAAACTATGACACTTCCCAAGGTTCACCAAGTTTCTCGACCAAACCCTTGCCGGCTCGAGTTACAAGGCTAGCCAATGGGTTGGGGCGTCCCCTCCCATTCACTTTTAGGTCGATGAGACGAAGCTCCAATCGACAAGATTTGGTCATAGCATTGAGACGGGATGAGCGGTACCTCCTACCCTAAAAGGGCATGATACATTCTGCCGCTCAATGCTCACGAAAAACACTTTCATTTGCATTCACATGTAACACGTATCACTTATCAAGCAAGCAATTTCATGAAAGAGAGGACAATGGCGATAAAGTACGCCCTAGCCTCATTAACTAGCAAGTACAAGAATCATTTCATTTAAACACTTCACATGCACTTGATACTCATCAAGTATCAAAAGTCAAAGTTTGAGAAATTAGCTCTAAGACGCTTCGCCGGGAGATCCCTTGAAATCCTCTTGAGATCCTGAAAGTATGCAATAATGCATTGTATCTCAAATTCCAGGCCATACAGTATTCGTGTAAAGAAAAGAAATAGTCAATTTTGACTCCAAAATTCAAATTTCCAAAGTATTTCAATTCATAAGGAACCGACTTTCAAATGAGGTCTCAAGTGATAGGTGAACTCAAGTTCACCATGAAAATAGGTTTGAAATGCTCTAAGAGTTGTAAAAATGTAATCTAGGCCCTTAAAAGAACATTTAGGTCCAATTTGAAAATTTTCACTTTTCGAGTCATTCTTGGAAATATCAGTCCAGAAGTTCGGAAAGTCTAAAAATGGAAAATTTTACACCGTCAAAAACTTCATTCGAAGCATAACAACTTTGTAGAAGGTCACTTTCCAGGAATCAAATCAGACACAAGTCAATTTCTCTAAGAAACCTTACTATTCATTGAATATAGGTCAAAACAGTCCAAGTTTTCCAAATAATTTTGGAATTTCGGTAAAAATCATATAAGCAAAACCAACCTTTGAACTTTCATATGCATGTAAAGTTCCAATCCAGGTTTCAAATGAAAAAAACGGAACTCGATTCCGATGTTCCTAGCTCAAGAAATAAAAAGTTGAAGTTCGCTAAAATTCCTGGACTGTTGGCCTATTTTCCAGATTTAATGCCCTTCGCTAATTAGGCCGTATCTCACTCGATTCTCAGTGAAATTGAAAATGGCTGGTGGATTTAGAAACTAGGTTTACAAGGCTATATTTGTGTAGAAGAAATCATTTCCAAAATCCAGACATAAGCGGTTCAAAATCAAGAAACAAAATGGATTTTCTGGGCAGTCTCGGATGAACAGTAATAAACAGACAGCCAACTTTCAAAACTCGCCACGAATCGTTCGGGACGAAATAGAAAATGAGCTTGGTACCATTTTAAAGCTCTAAGAGTCTACTTTCAAATGCCTCAAATGGCACTCAATTTTGATCAACGAACAAAATGTTATAGCTACACAAATGTTGCTGGTCAGAAAATTCTGGAGCTTGTTCCAGTTTTGCTTCTTTACTTGTAACTCACAATTTAACCAACCATTTGGGTTGATTTTTGGTAGACAACCACAATACACATAGCACAACATATCTACACCAATTTGGAAGCTCAATTAACACCAGAAAATTTTCGAAATTACAGGGCAGCAGCAAACATGAAAGTCGGGCGGCAAGTCAGAAATTTCAGACGGTACCTTCTCCAAATTTCTAACTTTCTTCCAACTTCATTCCATCAATCATTCTATATACATGTAACATAGCACAATATCAGCAACCACAACATGTTAATTCATCACATCAGCCACCAATAAACATCCTCAAACCCTCGAGCATGTCATGGAATTGCAAGAACATAATTACTCAACCAATCAACCCAAATTCTACCATAGGTTGCAAACCCATGCTACCTTTGCTCCATTTGAGCTATAATTTTGCAAGATTAAAGTGTGGGTGAGTGAGTTACCTCAAGAACTTAGTTGGACAGCTTTAAGGTAGAAATTTTGACCGAAATTCCTCCAAGAAAACTGATGAACAGCCCCCTCTTCCAAGCTAGGATCAAAGCCCTCTAATGGATGATGAAATTTGGAGGTGGATTGAAGCAAGTTTGTGAGGATTTTGGCTAGATTTTTTTTCTTCCCATCTTCGGCCAACTAGAGAGTGATGAGAGGAGAGAGAGTGAAATCAGGTATTGTAATGAAAGTGGAGAGAATTGGTGACTTAATGGTTAAGTCTAAGTGTCAACTCATGTTAGGTCCGTTTAGGGTCTTCGCGTGTCCAATTTTCGCGCTCGTTTGCAACTTTTGTGCACTAAACCTCTGAGGTAATTTCCCTAGTACATTACTAGTAGTCTAATATCATGTTCTTAAAATCTCCAATTAATCAAATTAATGTGCCTGTCGGGCCCTTTTCGGCACGGGGGCGTATAAAGGTCAAACTTAAGGGTTTTCTCGTTTGAACTTGGAAATTCAACTTATTCGATTCTAAAACTCTAAAAGATGATAATCCAAGTATATATATATAACAATAAAAAAAAAACACGATAAGCAATTCATCTTGAATAAATTTGGGCATTAAAATAATATGCGCGTAAAGAACCAATCGGTAAAATTTATTTTCAAGAAATTCATGTACTTTAGTAATTTTTTTTTTGGGTAACTTGAGTACGAAATATTTGTAAAATGACCAATTTAACAATATTTTGAAATAATAAAATTATGGGTCCTCACATCAATTCTAATCAAAATTAAGCAAAGGTAGTCCAAAACGTCAAACAAATCCAACCAAAATTTTACTCTTGCAAAAATTACCCAAATGGCCAAGAGCTTCATCAATCATTAGCTCTTGGTATCCAACAATTACTTCTTACAACAATTTAACCAAAATTTCAAAGATTAAAAATCAATTTCATGTATTTGAAACCAAGGACAAGATTTGCAACAACCTCTTTTCCAAGATTGCAACCAATAACCTCATTACACATAACAATTACAGATTAAACATTTTCCAGCCATTTTTTTTTTCCAAAATATCCATTCCAATGCCAAGAAATTCCATCGGCTAAACCGCTAGTGGTTTATCCACCAAGTAACTTCCATGTCAACATTTCAGCCATAAAATCAAATGGTCACCCCAAAATTTCACATGCATGACCATCTTAATATATTCTAAAGTGAAATCAACCAACTAGAACTAATAACATGTAATTCCAGCAATTAATTCCATTAAAAATTTAACGCTTGTGCAAATCACTTAAATAGCCAAGAACTCAACCCAAAAACATGAAGAATATCATGGCGGCTTAACTCTCAAGCAATTCTAAAAATTCAGATTTCTTTCTTCTTCTCTTTTTTTTTCCACGGCTCAACAGCCACATGCATGGCTATCTTACGATATTATAAAGTGCAATCAACAAGTATAGGATATTTTACAGCGAATCAAACTTTAATGTAACAATCTGGAACCCAAAATTTGCAAAAGAAATCTAGACAAATTCTTTCTTCTTCCCTCGGCTAAGCTGAGAAATTCCAGCACTTTGCTTCAACATTTTTGGTCTTAAATCCGAATTTACCTCGGTTGAATCATTGTGTTAAGTACCCAAAACTAACATGCAAGGCTACTTAATGAAATTACTATCATTTCTAGTTCAGATCAAGTTCGGACAACAACTATAAACATCCACAAATCCAGAAATTCATTCGGCTATTCTCGGATGATCTTGCATGCAGCAGATTTTCTTGTTCATTTTTATTTCTTGCTTAACCGAGCTAATGAGCTGCATGCAAAGCTTAATCATCTTGTCTTAAGTTAGTTAATCACATTTATAAGCTCAGATTGCCTCAGGGAAACAAAATTAAAGCTGCATTTCCATTTCAGCTTCTCGGCAAACCCATTCCTTCCAAATCAGATTTTTCTAATGCTTTGTTTTCATCATCCGGAAGCATAAACTTCACATGCAAGCTCTTAAACAGCTTCATCTACCGATAATTAGCTAGCCTAAGTCTAGAATTTACCTCAGCTGGAAGCTCAGCTCACGCAACAAGAAGCTGCAATGTTTCTTTCTCGGCTAGCTCTCGGACAGCACAGGAATGCAGCCCGCCAACTCCCTCTCTTGCTCAAGCTTGCACGCGGAATGGAATGGTGGATGATCGCAGCTGGTTGAGGTTGAAGAAAGGAATGGAAGCTCTAGGCAGTGAGGAAGAGGATGATAAAACTCACGCAGTTATCTCTCACACTCACTCGCGAACAATTTAAGAAAGCAACTTGCGCAACTTCCTCCCTTGCTCAAGCTTCTGATCAGACAGGAAAATGGGAAGCTCGGCTCTTCACTCTCGGTCGATAATAACAAGGCAAAGAGAGAATGTTGTTGTGGTTTGAGGTGTGATAGTGGAGTGGAGATGGGGTGCTGAAATGAAGATGAATCGCGGATGGAGGAGGTTGAGTGTTTGAGAGGAGAAAGGAAATGTGATCCGACAGAAATGGAATTGTGATTTTAAAAGGTTGGCCAATGGATCCTTGGTGGTTGCATGGTAACTTCCGAGGTGGTGGAGGCTATTTTACTCTTTTCACGTTTCCTCCGAATTTCCACTTAAGTCCTTATTCTTAATCTAATTCCAAAATTTACCCCAATTGTAATTTGAATGCCTAATAATATACTATTCTCGCAAAGATTCGATTATCGAGATTTTAACGTCCTAAGTATACTAAGTGCACTTGTAACGGTTTTGTCTAAAATTTACCGACTTCATCTTATTGCTAAGGTTCCTATTAACACTTAACATTATTAACGATTAAAACTAGCTATCGGAATTCAAGGAATTAATATTAAGGCGATAAAATAATTTACATCAAGAAATATCAATTTATCTCGGCAAGAATCAAGTAATTTCAATATTTTACACAATTGAATTGTTTGTAGCATAAAAACTATTTTTACGTGCTTATTTAAGAACAAGTAAAGATAGAAGTGGGATTTATTAAAAATCTAACATGCAAAAGTAATATGTAACTGCATATTTATTATTATTATTATTTTATATATATTTTTTTTCGAGGTTCTCACAGACATTGTTAACAAAATGTCAATTCAAAGGGTGGTAAGAGAGATTTTGAAAACGTGGAGGGAACTTTGTGATATTTTTTGAAACCTCAAGGGAGGTTTCTGAAATTATCCCTAATGGGAATACACAGGTCTATTCGAAATAATCGGATGACAATAATAGCACCAATATCAACCAAGCAAATCTGCTATAAAATCACCCCCAAAAACTACAACTATCAGAAAAGTGGGTTTGGAAAGGTGTTACCAAACGAAGAGGAAATTTGAAATCTAAATCGGTGGATAAGTAGAGTTTGATGAGAAGATCCCGTGTGTAAAATTTCGTCTCAATCGGACTTCAAATCACCTTCCAACTGAGGCTTCAAAATTGCAAAGAATTTTCTGTCTCTAGCTCTCACTCTTTCTCTCTCTTCGTTTCTCTCAAAGGTGGCTGGCACTTTTTCTCACATGAAAAACTAATTGCATCTTGCGGCTGCTACTTGTATTTAAGCTTGAGAAACCCTCAAGCGTTGCTTACTTGCACAAATGGACTGGCCCACAAATGGGCTGGCCCACACACAAGTCCAACAAATATTGATGAGAGGTTGCTGGAAATTTCTCAGCTTCATCCGAGAACAAGAAATAAAGAAGTACCAGCTTCCTTTTGCGAATTTTGGTTCTAAAATTCTGTACTAAGCTGTAATATATTGTATAATACCTTGATTTCATCATGCATGAAAGATTTGAATATAAACTGAAGGGATTATCGGAGAAAAATTTGTGTTTTAAAACTGGTTGCTGTTAGAGTTTTGAAAACATGGCCGAGGGGGAAGATTAAGACCTAGCCCAGCTTTGCTCTGCGATTTCCTTGGCTGTAAACTTTATATCACTGCTAAAGATACTCTGTAGATTGATCACCATCCTCTGCATGTTAAGTTGGAGTTAACATAGAAGAAATTAAGGAAGTAGCCGTATGTTGAATTGCCAATTGATGACTGTTACACTTAGCTGATGACAGATTAGTATATATATGATTTCTTGACTGATCCATTTGCTGGAGTTAAGTGCTATTTGCCTTGGGCTGTGTTGAACAAAATGTATACTAAGAGATTAGTGTTTTAAGCAAGTAAACAGTGGGGCGTTGTTTTTTTTTTTTTTGGCAAACAATAATGGCCAAGGCGACAGCAACATTAGCCTGATGTAGATGACAAAGGAGGGGATTGTAAACACAAAACTAAATACTAATTTTAAGCACAGATAGAGATTATTGTTAACACATAAAGATTTTAACTACTCATACAATAATTAAGAATTGTCTTGCAGGCCACTGGCTGATAACAACTTGATAGCTTCGTACCACCAAAACTCACAGCTTCTAGTTGTTGGCTTTCAAAGTTGAGAGAGAAGCAGAATTGATTCTTGGCGTGGAACGCATAGGGCCTCCAAATGTTTAGCCTTCTGCAGAGTGATTCTATTACTAAAGTTAATGTCCAAGTCACCATCCTGTTCGACTTTATCCCAATCAAAACATTGGATGATTGTACCGATTGCCAATGAAACAGTCCGAATGCCTAGATTGGCTCCTGGACAAGCTCTCCTCCCCATCCCAAATGGCAAGAACTTGGAATTGAACTCTTCTTTGTCCATCAATTTCTTCACTTCGAATCTTTCTGGCATGAATTTCTCAGGCTCCTCCCAGAGTGTTGGATCCCGATGCACGGCCCAGGCATTAGCTAAAACAATTGTACCTTTGGGAATGTCATACATCCCTACCTTGCAATCTTCAGATGCATAATGAGGTTGCAGAAGTGGTGCTGCGGGGTACAGTCTCATTGTCTCATTGACAACACAATGAAGATAAGGAAGCTTTGGGATATCAGATTCTCTCAACAGTCTTCCATGTCCTATGTTGATGTCAATCTCAGTCCTGAGTTTCTGTAGTGCCGTATGGTTATTTAGCAAAAGCAGCATAGCCCATTCGATGGTCAGCGTGGACGTTTCTCTTCCTGCTGTAAGCATTATAAATGCAAAACTCTTTATGGCGTCATCTGATAAAAAAACAGATTCATTTTCCTTACGAGAAAGCAGATTTGCAATCAGTGCCTTCTTCTCCTTGTCCAGCAGAGTATTTGAACATCGAAATTCATCTATGAAACCCTGACCGAAATTATCTCTCTTCTTCTGCAAAGAGATCATTTCCTTTTCCAACCCTTTGTAGCCAAGCCACCTTAACACAGGGAAGAAGTCACACAAATTCATTGAAATGCTTGAACCAAACATTTCTCTGAATTCTTCAATTATTTGCATGCCCAACTCCTCTCCAGCATCCTCCTCTCTGACGGAGCATCTTCCAACAAGCATCCTCATCATAACATTGAGTGTGAAAATAGAAATCCAATGGCTCAAATCAACTCTTACTTGGCTTTCATTCTTTGAAACTCTGTAGATTGACCTGAGAATCATCTGACATTCCTCTTCCCTGATAACTGAAGTCCTCTGGAGGCTGTTGAAAGAGAGAGATTCAACAACAAAGAGGCCACGAAGAACCCTCCACAAGTCGCCATAAGGGGCCACCCCAGGGCCTGTGTAGTTATAGGTCAATCTATCTCCAGCCATGGTCCGAGGACGGTTTGCAAGCGTAATATCATTCTGGGTGAAGCACTCTTCAATGGCAGCTGGAGACGACACAACAACAAAGGAACGCCAACCGAATTGGAGAAAGAATATTGGACCATATTTAGCTGATAATGAAGTTAAGTCTTGGAAGAGTGAGTTCTTGATAAGGTAAAGATGGCCAATTATTGGCAGAGCAAGTGGACTTGGCGGTAACTTCTTGTTCTTGACATGGTTGAATAGCAAGTTTTTGGAGATGAGAAGCAAAGAACACGATAAGATGGTGATGAGGCAGCAGTAGAGATTCTCCATGGCCAAAAAGCTCTGGAAATACTTAAAGAGTCTTCACCCTTGTTGGTAATGCTATTGTAGGAACAGGAATGAGATGTCGGTGTCAGAGTGGGGATGAGCCGTTGATATTGGCCGCTTTTAAAGCAGAGAGAGAGATGCCGAAGTAGCTTACCTCTGAAAGTGGGTCTTCGCCGGAGTTGGAGATGCTGCCGGCGAAGAAGAGTGGGTCTTTCCCTTGGATTTGTTTGCTGGATGAGATGTCACTGCGGAAGAAGAGTCTGTTATCACCGCTTCTTAAGACTGCTTTTACAAAAGGAAAATAACTTCACAATGGTAGATCAAAATTTTGTAAACATTGCTAGAATTTTATTGAACATTTTGAAATGATATTGCTGGAAATTTTACTTGCTGGCCGAAACGGTGATAAGTTAAATCTGCCATGATGTTTTCTGAATTCTAAGATAACTTGTAGTAATTATGTATATATAACAGCTTATAACCTCTTAACCTTGCCTTCATAAACATCTTACTTGGATCAGATGCGCAATGGGTTTGATAGGGGGTCTAGTTGGTATTACATCAAGGAATCAATGTTTGGCAGGGTTCAGAATCCAATTTGGATGTTAAAGAAAAGTAGGTCAATGATTGGGAGAAGAGGTAACCTTGGAAATTAAGGTGGCTTACATGTAGTATTAAAGTAGGATTGAAGAAGAAATTATAAATTTGGATTCAATGTAAACTCATAAACGTAAAAATTGTTAGGTTCATGGCTAAAAGAATTATGTCTCACATTGGTTTGAGAAATGGAAAAAAAGCAATTAATATGTAAGTAAGTGCATAAGACCTAAAAGCCTAAGTTTTTGCATCAAAATTAGATTCTTCACTTACATATTGGGCTTTTTTAGTAGACTTTCTTGAGGTGTTTCTCCTTAACAACATCTACATTATTTGTCCTCTGATCTAAAATAATCAAATAAGTTTAAAAAATATATTTCAAATTTAGTTCAATGAACAAAATTGAACAAGATGCTTACCTCAATATTATATTTAAAAATGTAATATTTTATTATGTGAGTAATTTGGCATGTTCTAGGATGATGAACACGAACTTAAACAACAACTAAGAAGTATGATAGGATTGAGGTGCATAAGGATACTCTCTTTAAAATGATACATGGTCCTACAGTTTTTCTTTTTTAAGAATTGCTACAGGAGGTCTAAAGCGCCATCTACAGGATACAATAGTCCGACTCAAAGGATGTTGCTTCTCTTTGACCTGTACAATCAAGAGAAGCAGAAGCCTCCCCAATACCTAAATAGAGTACTAGAAAAAGAAATGACTGTAGAAAAAATTCTATTTAGAAGATGTTTCTGTTGAGAGAAGTGTAAAATTTTTCAAAGAATTTCACTATTTATATGCTACACAATTCATTTAGAAATATAGGTTACATATCCAAGTACAATATGAAATAATTACACACACACACATACATACATTCATTTATTCATACAAATACATAAAATATATAAAATTGTAGGATTTGTAACCTATACAAATTGATGACATAATATTTCATGCATTTAAAAATGGTAAGAAACATAATTTGTAACTCCTCTATCATAATTCTCAACATTAAGGTTTGCAATCCCCAAAAACTCCCAAATTAAATTGTTGTAAAACTTTTTGAGAGAATTGATCAAATAAATTTCATATTTTATTAAAATACTCCAACATTCCTCCAATTATTTTAATAGAATAGGAAGAAAATAAATATTTAGACAAAGTGAGAATTAGTCTATACATATTTATATTAATGATAAATCTAGACATGTTAGTCTTAGATATGAGTATCTTAAGCAAATGCCACGAAATAACGTGGTGACTGTTGTACGTATGAGAACATACACCAACTTAATGGACCCGTAGATTAAGTGTTTGCCAAGAGACTTTGTGAGGATAACATCATTGGAGTCACAATTGAAATAATTTATGTAAAATCACTAGCAAACAGGTAAAAGCAATCTAAGAAACAATTATTAAATTCTAAAGATTGAAATGCACAAGAAAGACATAATCTAAAAGAATCAAAACTATTCGAATTAGATCGAAATCCAAATCAAGGAGATCGACAACTAGAATCATGTGATCAAGAAGTGCAACTACAATTAACACACGCAATCGTTTATCAACTCTTGAATCACGCAGTTATCTCTTTGATTTTTTTTTTTTTTTTTTGTTGGTACGAAGTAGGAGGTCAATCGGACGTATCCACAACATAGAGGCAAACCAGAGCTCAGAAGAAATATAAGAATCGATATCCTGAAACCAATATCGTGCATAACAAATTGTTTATACAGAAACGGTGCCCACCACAACATGAGAGCCCACTCCGAGTTCAGAAGAAATATATGGTTGGTAAGGAATCAATCTCAAGAAACCAACGTTGCACCGAAGACGTTATTTTAGCAGTAAAACTTAATATAAAAATTAAGTAGACGGACAATCATAGAGTTAATAAATCAAAGTTTTCCATTCTCGACGCATCCCACGCTAGCTCTTCAAATTAATCTTGTCCCACAAAATATGTATTTGAAAAACAGAACATAGTGGTTGCATTTTTTGGAAAGCCTTTTGAAAATTTTTTTGTATATTTGTTTTACATTTTTTGCGCATTTTTTAATTTGTATGTAATTGACTTGTGATTCTTATGTCTTTCAAATTGTTTATTTTTAGCATTTGTTTAAGTCCAACCAATTGAACTTAAACCTCTCGACTTCTGAACCTGAACTTAATTGAATTTCAAAACTCTGCTATGTATACGCTAATGTTTGCCATTCTACCATAGTGAGAGGAAAAGGTCTACTTTTCAGAGGATACATTATTGGTTGAATCAAATACATATTTTACTCAAATCACATATTAAGAAAAGGTTGAATTAAGGAAATACATATTTTACTCAAAATAACAGCAATGCCCATCATAAAATTAACTTTTACTTCTTTCGTCCGGCAAAGAATTTCATTCATTTTTGCGCCCTCCTTCCTCCACAATGTTTGTCATTTCCAAAAGGTCCACATGATATATTTACTATTTGTCTACCCTTAACCCTTGTCATCTTGTGGATGACATGTAGCAATCGTTCAGATGTTGAATTTTGGTGAAAAGTAGAAAAGACTGAAATTAACTTACTGATCTTAACAAGCAAGATTTTCATTAAAATAAAAAATTGTGACAGATAGAGTATAACAAAGACTGACAAATTGTTTCAACATCCTCCTAGGATATACTTAAGGCAACTAATTAACTAGGAAGAGAAAAGCACTTGTTCACCAATTAAGCATAACATTCTAATCCAGGCTGCTGTAAATCAGTCCTCTAAGTAAGTTGTTTGAATTGATAAACCTCCATCCGGGGAAAATATTAAAAAAAAAAAATCTGCATTAGGGTATACATTAGCAGAAAATGAAAAAAAAAAACCTTTAGACTGCAATCTAGTAACATGTGTTCCAGATGCACAAAGAAATTGAAACATATAGAGCTTTGATTGTCAAAAGTAGCACTAGTACTCCTCGGAGTTTAATTAAAATACAGATGATCAAATATGAGTGACGCCAATGTAATGATTTCAAGTATTACACATTCGGACAAGGTTAGTAGCACTAGTACTCCCAGCACTTTTGGAAGTTGGAGAGTTGGACTTTAGGTTATTAGCACATTTAAATTTTTATACTAATTGTAGTAAGTAATATTTGGAGGGACCATAAGTTTCAGGTTGAAAAAAGGCATGGTGAAAATCTTTCCAAATAACATAGCACCCAGCTAACTTCCCTTACCCTACTACTTGTACGAAGAAAAGAGAGAACAAAAATATATCACCCATTAATACATACTAAAAGTTTTTACAGCAATTACATGGTGAATTCACTAAATTAGGCATTTGGTTGACTTTGACATGTGTGTCAAGTCAAAACATTGTAAAAAATTGCAACTTATTGTATACTGATTTTCCAGGGATAGAAATTAAACTTGGAAATCTGAAAGATAACTAAAGAATCAATATTAGAATCAATAAAAAAAAAGTTTCCAAATCAAATCAAAATTATTGAAATTTGACGAAAGATCAAATCCAAATCAAATAAATCCTTACACGTTAAACCCACGAGAAACCTGTTATCAAGAGGTGCAATTACCACTTGAGAAAACTCCAATGTATCTATCACCTCGTGGATCACACATATAATGGGTCCTCTTAATTATTTTCAGTTGGTACGAAATCATTCAGATATGATTTCCGTGACAAATTCTGAGTGTAACCCAGTATTCACCTCAACCAGTCGAGACATTAGTCTGAAAACCATGAAATTTGACTCTCCAATTCTTGGGTTTTGCCTCCCTTTTTATAAGGTGTAGAATCTCCTCTGAACTAGAGATAAAATTGCTAAGACAGGGATGCTGAACCATGGAAAAATCCAACAAACGGAAAAGATATCTTAAGCTGGTAGAACTATTACATTCGATGAAAAAGCTTTCCATGCATCGGAATAATGAGCAGTAAGGGATGGTCTAATTTTACCCTGGAATGTGGGTTTTCTTTCGAAAAAATGCTAACTGGTTGACAATTGCTGAAGTTTTTGTGCATATCTCTACCATGAAGCCAATCAAAATGTCAATGGACTAGACAGAAAGGGCAGTAGTTTAAATTTTGTAGTGAAATTAACTTAATTACCTCAATGGAATTGAACTGAAAAATGCAATCTTCTATTCAGACAAAATTCACATGTTCTAAGTTCATTAAGAAAGATCAATGCCTGTCATATTAATGCAAAATTATTGATAACAGCAAGAAGGATACTTTTAGAGCTGATATAGTCTAGAGTCCATGCATCTAACCCACTCTCTTGACATAGATCGGAGTTCGATGCGTGTTAAACTCAAGTCTTTATGCCAAAAACAAAAAAAAAAATAGACTCAAGTCTATTCAAAAAACCAAAGATTGGAATCCAAATCAGTGATGTCGAATTGATTATCCATGGACGCTAAAACCGCCAGAACAAGTCATCAAGAGGTGAAACTACCACATACTACAATACCCAATTGTTTAGCAAATCAAGGATAAGGATCAGACAAGTATCAGGGTATTAATGGGTCCTCTGTGTTATTTATTTGCAGCAGGTACGAAGTCAATTAATCAGACATACCCACCAAATGACACAACTTAAGGCTTGGAGGAAAAATATGATTGCTGAAGAATCGTTATCAGAATCAAATCATTGTACCTTAAATACAACTTTTTTGGATTCGGTTAGGTTTGCAGCGAGGTGGAGAAGATCGCAATTACATTCAAGCAATTAACAGCAGAAGAAACATAACTTTAACATCTGATTCTAGTAATGGTTTCTGGCAAAGAATACGTTTCCTTCACGAGTAATGTTTCTAGAAATAATCTTTATATTTTTAGTGTTTAAAATAACTTGAAGAACACGGCAAAAGTAAACTTTGCTTTGTGGACTGATGAGTAAACACTATGAAATGATGAGTAAACATCAACACCATATGTCTGGAAAGAGAGGAATTACATAATTGTTAGCAACAAGGTTACTAAAATTGGGGGTTATTATAACTTTATCCCTTTAAACTATAGTGCTAATATCAATTTACCTTTTTAACATTATTTTGTAGGGATTTGACCTCGCAGTTATTCTCCTTTTTCATTCTAAGAGGACCAAGAAAAAATGTAAAAGGGTTCCTTGTTTTTTCATTCTCAACTAATAAGAAAAAAAAAAGAAATGGGATAGAGGTTGATAGAAAACTCAATTTAAAATAAAGAAGAATCCAATATTATAATTAATTTAAAATAAGTTAGAGTGGGTGGTAGGGGTGAAGAGTAAGTAGTAATTTTAAAATAAAAAGCACATTGGATTCTTTATTATTTTTATTTTCTTTTTTCAAAATTGAGTTATCTCTCTATTTTCTTATTTTAAGTATTGATAAGTGCACGAGGAAAAAAAGAAGAAGACATTTTTTTTGACTTTTTTCCCCTTGTTATTAAAGAGGGTGGAAAAAAGGGAGAAGACACTTTTTTATTTTTTTTCTTGGTATTAAAGGGTGAAAAAGAGGGAAAAAAATCATTCCAATTTTTTTTTATTTTTAATCATACAGGAGAGGGATGTACTTTCTTCTAAAATATTAGGTAAATTATATATAATTTCATGTGGTTTCATCTATTGTCACATGATCCCCAAAACATTTTAGGGTTTTATGCGGCTGATGTAAGGGAAAAAATTCATATTAATACCTCATATTTGCCTTAAGGAGTTTTATATTTAAATCAAATTATTCAATGAATATATTTTTGTTTTTCTCCTAGTCTTAAAAAGCCTTACCTCAGGCCTAAATCATTTCCTCCATATTCATTTGGCCAAATTTACAATCATATATTTGTGTTTGTAGCTGTTGATTGAACTTTGGTCTAAGAAAAAATGATAACAAATGGAAAGAGTGAGATACAAGTCAATTAAAAAACATGATTAACACTAGAATTTGTGAGACATGGAGACTTGGATTATAAAAAGGATAAGAAAACTTGAAGAGGGGAAAAAAGGTGGATTAAAACTATACGAAAGAAGTAGCATAACAGTGATATAGTATTTGGTGATGGGCAGAATCTTGGTGATATGTTTTTAAGTTTGATAGGCATTTTATTACTTTTGGGAAGATTATTATAATCATTTTGAGTCCTTAGAAAAAGCATGGAAGTATAATATTTGAATATAGAGGTGGGCAACATGAGATTATCAGAAATCTTGGAAGAAGTTTTTGAAATTATCCTATCCTATAATACTATTCCCTTTTTTTTCTACCTTGTGATTATTGATTTCCACATTCACACTCGAAATGCTAAAGCAAAAAAGCAAAATTCAAGGATTAAAAATGAAAAAAAAAAGAGACAAGGTTATAAACATAGGGAAAGACTCTAGATTTGATTAATGCTAAAATATTATAAAATGATTATAGAATTTCATTTTCATTTTTTTTGAGTGACACTTTTTTTAAAAAAAATAATAGGGGAATGATGAGATTTAAAAAGCGAAAAGAGAACAGGGAGATCAAAATTCAGGATCTCTAATTCCTGGGAGTAACATGATAATATTATTTATAAAAATCCAATATCAAATCCTATTGGTGTAATATAAAGGAATTTGGATGATTGAAGTGTTTAGAATATAAAATACTTCTTAATTATAATATCTTATTCATTAGTCGAATGTGGAATCTTATGTTTGTTGCCCCTTTCTTTTTTGCTTTGGATTTGGGTTTTTGGCGTTGAATTTTGAGTATGAATTGAGTAAGATTATAGCATGACAAGGTTCATTTAATTAAGGTCTTCCTACATTTAAAATGGGAGCTTACATGACATAAAAAGATTAAAATGGTAATAATTTACAAAAGAGCATCATACTAGGAATATTTTTCCTAAAAAAGGTCATTTTAGAAAAAATATTCCGTGAATCCATGGTTTCATGTGGAATGACTTCTTTTCATGGACGTGATTAACATCATGTCTCTTATCATTTCGATGAGGATTATTAACATCCAAGTCCTGGAGCCTGATTGCTTTAATACTATCCTTTTGGGTATAATATCACAAGTTCCTCCCCGTAAAGTTTGCAATGCGTTTTAAGACAGTGAGAATTAAGTATATCACGGGAAAAAAAATTAATGGCAAAGTAACTTACCAGAACAACCAACAGATGGAGGACGAGAATCCAACAAGCAAGTCCTTTGGAATCCATCAATTGGTAGGTTTTATATCCCTTGCAACTCCTCCTTTGAAGGTTGATGCAAGAGCAGAAGCAAATGCCAAATTTTCATATGGATTAAAAATGTGCTTGATTAGAAGGTTCTTCTTCAAATAGTACGATTAAAATATGACCCCATGAAAGATAATGTTTCTCATTGAGACTGAAAAATGAATCAAATTGTTTGATATTCAAATCAAATTTGGCTAAATAAAAGTTTGTTTGAACTTAGTTTGTCAACTAATCAAATCAAATTGAAGTATTATTATGTGTTTGATTAACTATCAAACTTGGCATCAACTTGGCTTCATTAACGTATAATTAGAATTTACAAGTAAAATATTTAAGTTAATCAAGTTCGACTTGTGCTCAACTCTATAAAAACTCATTTGAGTTTGGCTTAATTAATAAACAAGTCAAGTTTGAAGACCTTCCTCTTACTTAAAAATATTTTAAAAAATCAAGTTTGAATATAGTTTCAAATTCATTAAATAATCTAACAAGTTTGAACTAGAATGTTGAATCTAGTAGATCTAGACAAAATCACTAAATTTATTTTAGACCATAACTGTAGATTGTTTAGAAAAAAAGGACCAAAATGTAGACCTACCCACATGATGCAAACCAACCAGCCATGTGATCCATGCTGTAACCTTGCTAGCTTTGTGAGTTCCCGAAATTTTACTTGTGTATTTGAATTTACTTGTATTAGATTCTTGGTTGAATGTGAGCCAAGGGAGTGAATTTTAGTAAGAAAAGTTTCATAATCTCAAGTTATTAGAAAATCTAGAAATTTTAGTAGGAGGCTCTGTGCAACTTTGGAAAATTGGCTATAACTTCGTATAGAAAAGTCCGAATTGAGTTCTGTTTGTTGCGTTTGAAACTAGACTCATAAGAGCTTCCTATGGTGAAAAATTTAGAGTTTGATTCAATTGCTATAGATTCCATAAAATTGGCAAAGTTGACCGAAAATTCTGCCCTGCACAAGTAAACATAGGAATGTTGTAGTAGTTTATTGCTCAATTTGGACTAACTTATGAGCTGAATTTCTTTGAGGTGTCTTCTAAAGATTATTAATGTTTTAAGTCTAGTTTTCAACAGGCCAAGTTATTTTAATGTTGACATTTATAACTCAAGTTATGATTTTTCTAAAGGAATGGCATAAGTTAGGGTTTTTTATGCATACTAGGGTTTTTGGTGTGTTTTTGGTGCATTTTGGTAGTGTGATTAATTGGTGAGGTGTGTGTACTAAATTTGGTGTTTAAGAGTGAGTTTTATATAAGAAAAAGTGTGTGATTAGAAGTTCTAATAATAAGTTAGTGAATCATAAGTTAAAACACTAGTACGTGTGCGAGTTAAGGAAAATCGGCTTATACCGATGCGCAACGTTTGCTACCGATTGAGTACACCACTTGAACACTACTTTATTACCTTAATCTCCTTGCTATTATTTCATAAATATCAGCCCTTCATCAGCCTTAAAATGGCCAAAAATTTTGACCAAGAAAAGAGGGAAAAAGAAAAAATTTGAGCTTTAATCTCGCGGCGACACTTGGCGACCATCCATCCAACTTTGACCAAACCAATTCCTATCTTCTTATCATTCTTTTAGCTTCATTTCTTCTCAATTTCTGACTTGTTGGCCGAGCTTGAGGAAAGAAAAACAACAAGAGAGAAAACTCCACCTTTCACCTTGAATTCATCCTTGTTTGAGCAAAAACAACCAAACTAAACCGATTAAACTTCTCTTTTGGTGGTTGGAAAGCTTTGTGTGATAAAAGTTTTGGAAAAAAGTGGTGTGATTTTTACTTACAAGCAATTATTGGAAGGTATCATGGCTGCCTTTCCTTTCTCTTCCTTAATCTTGTTTAAATTTGGATAGAAGCAATTGTTCTTGGCTTGTAATGGTTAATGATTCAGTTTTGGATGATATAATGGAAGGGTTAGCTAGGGTTTACATTTTCAGCATTGAATATGGTTGTCTGTGAGAACCCTCACTTTAAAACGCAATTTCCCTAAACTACATGCCTTGCCCTAAGATTTAAACCACTTTTTATATGTCCTTGCATTATATTCTACATGTGTTACAACAATTCCCTTGTATTGCATTTCATTTCCTCTACTTGAATTAACACATTTCTTTGAGTTAGTTTTAGTTTATTTCACCACTTACATTTTTACCAAATATATGATAGGTTAGAAGTGTTAAATAGGTATTGGAACATTTGGAAGGGTTGAAACACCATTAGTCAAAGATTAAGGAAGAAATGGACAAGAATTGGGCCAAGTGGCCAAACCCTAGCCATGCATCTTGTTTGACCAAAGGTTAGAGGAAATTTAAACCATTTTTGGCTCTATTATTTCTTAGGTTGGCTGAATTCTTGAAGCTTCTCAAGGAAGAGAGAAAACTCCATTTTTCTTGCTCTCTAACCCTAGTTTGATCAAGAGCTAAAACCAAAAGAAAAAGAGTTTGAGTTAGTAGAGTGAATCTCCTCCAACCCTAGAGAATTTGTTTCAAGCTTGAAGCTTTCATTTTGGTGGATTGTTTTGGTGGTTCAAGCTTCTTACATGAGAGGTAAATAATCTTTAAATCTTGATTTTATGGTGTTATATCATGTACTATAAGTTTTAATAGCAAGCTACAAGTTATTTGGATGAGATTTGTGATTAATCTTCTTGAATTAAACAAGTAGTAGTTGGGTTAGTTAGTATGCATACCATGTGTTTGATGAAATGTTTAAACTTTGTTCATGGTTGTTTATGAAGTATTAACATGTTTTAGACCCCTTTTGAGTTAGATTTAACACTTGATATGTTGTTTAAGTGAAAATCATGAAAGGATGAAGGTTGGTGACATGAAGGAACTTGTGGACTGTTTTCTTTCTTCTTGGCTGACCGGTTTTGGAAGGAGAGATTCTTCCTTGATTTTTGTCGATTATTTGCACCTTAATAGTGCCTAAGAAACTTGGCTAGACATTAGTTAAGCTCATGTGCGAGTTGGAATAAAATTTAAGCAAGTAAAGTGGTTGGTTGGACCACTAGTGGATTGTTTTGGTTTCTCTTGATGACTAGGCTGCTATGGTCATTCTTAATCATGTTGATGTATTTCATTTTGAACTCCAATGGCACTAGGTGACCTAAATCCCTGTATATGAACATTAGAGGACTGATTTGGGAGAATTTGAACCAAAACGAATGAAGATAGCACCAAGAACTAAAGTAGTTTTGCTTGAGGTTAGGGCTGATCAAGAGTTGGAAAATCAGCCGAATTGTCTGAGCTACTGGTACTGATAGGAGACGAACTAGAGTATGAATGGTACGTTGAAAAGCCCTTCAAGTCTAGTTTCCAACGCCACCAACGGCACCGGATTCTGACCTTCCTACAGTGAGATATAGCTGTTTTCCCAAGACTGCGCGGGCACAACTGTTTTACCCGCTAAGAACAACTTGAGCTTGGATGAAACTTTTCTTTTGCCCAACTTTCTTGCACTTGTCAAACTTGTTTTCTCATGAACTTTTACTGCATTTTGGGCCTAACTTGCATGGTGAATTGAGTAGATTTAACCACTCACTTGGTCACCTAATGAGCTCACTTTTGGGTTAGAATTGAGCCTAGTTTGTTAATGATTTCACTCGTTGCCCTAGGATTGGGAAACGATGGTGAACGTAACCAAGGAACTTGACGTTTGAACTCTACATTGCTTGACAGGTGAGTGTTCCAAGTACATGAAAATATTTACATGGAATGTCTCCTTACTTGAATAACATGCTTACTTGGTTAAAGTAACTTCTCTTGAATTGATAACCTTTGGGACGAGGATGTACTTTATCATACTCGATCCTTTGTAGTTCACTTCATGATATTAATATGAGATGAAATGCTTTGCTTGCACTTGACTTGTTGGTTACTCGGGTGGTTATCCCACGACTTACGTGTTACATGCTCATTATTGTTAGACAATGCTAGGTACTTGATTTCTTGTCTCATAGATAAGTGTGTACTTTATTGCACTTGATCTCGCTCGACTAAACTTTGATATTTTGTTAAAATATGTACTGACCGTTTTGTTATAACTGATATGTGACCGGATTTGCTAAAAAGATTTCTAATTTTCTCTAGTTCTTCTTATTTGATCAAGTTTTGTAACCATCCGATTTTCAACTGTTTGGACTTGAAATGCTTGAATTGCTTAAAACATGATATGTTGAACTTAATTGTGACTTGAACCTGTTTAGGCGAGTGTGCTCTTATGTATACTCAATTGACCCGACTTGACTAAACACTTGATATCTTCTTCACGCATGAACAAGTAACTTGATTTGTATATTGATTTGAAATATTTGAAATACTTGAGAATATGAATTACTGGACATTACTTAAGAGTATGAATTACTGGACAGTACTGGAATACTTGCGAATATGAATTACTGGACATTATGTGATGACCCCACTTCCCCCTAAGGCGAACCAAAGGGTTCGGCGGACCGCCTGCCCAACTCTCTTCTGGACTCGTTCATTCACTTCAAACAAAATAAGATAAAATCTTGAGGAAAAGTAAAACAAAACCAATTCCCAAACTTGAAAAGCATACTTACATTCATTTCTTTCTCGTAATAAAATACAACCCAAATATAACAAAAGTTTTAAGTTCCAATACTTCCAACCCTAATCAAGCACTAGAGCGAATACAAATTGCAAAATTCAAAATTCCAAAACTAGACTATGCTATTCTATACAGGTCTCTTGCCCTTGCTCGTATCCCCTGTAAGGAAAACAAAACTAACGGAATGAGCTAAAAGCCCAGTGAGGTTCCAGACACATAATCAACTTAAACAAAAACATTAGTCATGTAATAACACGTAATCCAGGAAACATTAACAATATAAAACAATGATAACACATTCATTAAAAGGATACATGCTCACATGGAGCCTTTCGTTCTTTCATTCACCTTTCATTTCCTTATTCCTCCGATCATTTTAAAATGCATTTTGTAAGTGAAAACCCCTCCATTGACATTGTCACTCGTTTATTCGTTTCATCTTTCCCCCTTCTGGACATTGGCCAGACTCCACCCGACAACGTGGTAATACTCGAGTATACCAAACTTTCACCCAGGGTCACCAAATCGCCCGACCGAGTCCGCTTCTGGCTCGAGTCGACCGGCAACGATGGGCAAGGGTCCAGTTCAGTCAAAAGGCTTACATTCATGCACAACTAACATTTAATTACTTAAACATTAAAAATTTCACATTTCATTTAGATCGAGTGCGATAAAGTACACACTCGCCTAGCAAAATTCATTTGTAACAAACATTTATCATTTAATCAAATATCCACAACAAATCATATAGTTCATGGAAACATAACAAACAAAGAACACTCACTTATTTAAGCAAAATAACGTCCAAAGTATCCTTCCGGATAATACCCTCAATCACCAAGGAACCCTAATAATAACCAAGGGAAAATATTACAGTTAAACCATCCAAAGTTTAGGTGAACCAAAGAAAATCCGAATAACAACTAGTACAAAGTATAAATATGGTTTTGGAAGTGAAAAGAGTACATTTAAATCAAAGGACATGAGTAAAATATTTGTAAAATTATGCTTGCTCGTAAACCTTTGAAATCTCCATTTGAGTCGAAGTGACAAAGAAAACGTATTTCTATTAGTCGTAAATTTCATTTTTCCAAGGGTACAAGTTTCGGCCGAATTTTAACTTATATACCTCAATTAAAGAAGATGCAAATATCCTAGATGGGTCAAATGATATTCGTCCTCAAATCCTTACCTACTCCTCGAGTGCAAATTTGGGCAGCACGCCCTTTATATTTACCTATTTTCCAGCCATTTATGGCTTCATTTTTTTCCTCAATTAGTCCCAAAGTCACACATAAAGAGTCTCATTACAATAGCCGTTCAATAGGTTCAACATCATACAATTACAAAACCATACTACAGAAATGACCGGAAATAAGGTTTAAGGCAAAAAGTAAAAAAAAAACAGGTTCCACGTCTCTTATCGTATCGGTCACAACTGAAGCTATGCTTATTGGATTCAGGTGCAAATTATACCATTTCAAAGCTAAGACAAAGGGATACAACTTTGATGCAGACCACTCAATCCAGTTCATAGTGTATCCAAGTCAAATTCATCGTTTACAGAACCAGAATTTCACCGTCAGGCTGGTTAACAGCATTGTGTTTAACTAACAATAACATAGGCTACAAAAGTCTGATTGAGACGTTTTCAGAGGCGTTGGAAAGCTAAAACATAGCACTACAACTTTTATGTTTTGGCCAAATGCTAATTCTGTGAGGCCCCAGTTCGTTCTACGTCAAGATATTCATTAAATGGGCGGTAACGTTTGGTTTTGGGAGTATTTCGAAAACCCTAAGTAGGGATTAAGATTTAAACCCTAAGTTCCGGTTAAGATTGAAAACCCGTTTTTCTACATTTTCTTTATTAGAAAATTCCCCAGATAATTTTATTTGAGTAAATAGAGTTTTTAGATGATTTTTCTAGTATTAGTTAGTTTTTGAGGAATTAAGAACGTATATCGGACGTGGGACCCACTAGTGCGAAAAGTTCGGAAAAATTCGGCCAATAAGGTTAAGTTTCGGATACTGTGTAAAATTTATCGGGTGTTAAGAGATAAGTAGAGTGTGTGAAATGATTGATGTGAGAGAGAAAAGAAAGGATAGGAATGCATTAATGGTGGTGACAAGTGTCACCATTTCATTGGAGAAGACTTATGAATTACTATTTCATTTTTTTTGACTTTTGACCAAGTTGTTAAATATCTTCAAAAATCACCAAAATTCACCATTTTCTTTTCCCTCCATGGCCGGCTCTCCCTTGGGCTAAGAAGAAAGAAATACTTCACCATTTTAGCTTCCATTTGGTTCAATCTTCCAAAAACAATTGCCTAGATTAGTTTCTACTCCATAAAATCTTTCTAGTTGGTGTTAGTGGTTGATTTGGTGAAGCTTTTTGGAAGAGTTAAGGTGTCCAACATCTCTACCTCTCTTGTTACTAGGTGAGTGGTGTGTGTATCTTCCTGCTTCACTTAATAAAGCTTAGGTTATGCTTAGTAGTGGCTAAAGTGATGATATATATGGTTTATTTCTTGGTTTGAAGTGATTTGGTGAAGTTTTCATTTTATTGATGAATTTTCTGGTTTAATGTGGTCATGGTGTTGTGGTTGTTTATGATGATTGATAATGAGGGGTTATGACTCTAGTAGGTGTGTTTGATAGGAAATTGCAATCAATTTCTGGTTTGGAAGAATTTCAGCAAGTTAGGGTTTTTGGTTGGAACATTCTGCCCGTTTTTTTTGCTCCTAGATAGAAGCCGAATTGGACTTTGCTCAAAACATGAAAGTTGTAGGTATTGATGAGTTTGAAGTGCCTGCAAAATTTCAGGTCATTTGGATTAGTGTAGAGTGAGTTATGTCGGCATTACTGTAGCTGTTCTGCTTTGGTCAGAATGCGAAAACTGCGTTGGTATTTGGCTATTTTGGCTAGAATCACTTTGGATTTGGATGTTGGTGTCTTCTAATAAAATGTAGCTGGATGTCTTAGCTATCATATGCCTTTGGAATTTCGGCATTTGGACTTGTATAGACTGAGTTATACCGATTACAGTTTTGTGTGTTTTGCAAACCTGTTTTGGTAATTCTGGTTTAGTATTTTGCATATTTGACCTAGTTGTGTTAGGATTTTGACTGAGTGACCTTCTACAGTATTGTATCCCTGTTTCTTAGCTTCGAAATGGTGGGTCTTACACCCCCATCCGATAACCGTAATGAATTTGGTGCCATTACCGCATATTAAGGTCAAATACGGTTTGTGATCCTGTTTTGCAATTCTGGTATAGTGTCTTGCATTTTTGACCTTGTTACATTCAAAATTGGACAAAGTTTCCTTCTTCAACATTGTAGCCCCTTAAGTCTTGGATATCCCTGTAAATTTTCAGGTTAAACGGATTAGTATATCCTGAGCTATAAACGAAATACTCAGACCTGTTTTGACCAGCAAATTCTGTTACGTTTTTGGAAAGTTTACGACTGGAACTTTGGCTGCACATTTGACTGAGTTACAAGCTGTTTGGGCTTGCGACCAAAACACCAAACTTATAGCCCTATATCAGAGCTTTCTAACGCCCTTGGAATTTCATGAATCGGATTTATAAAACCTGAGATATAGCCGAGCAAATAAGGCCTGGCCGTGAAGATGACCATTTTCTGGTCAGATCTGTTTTGGTCTTGATGACCAATTTCCGTTCCGAATTTGGATTGTCGACCTTCATGAAAGTTGTTCCATTTGGAATGAAATATCTAACTGCCAATTTTCAGCTCTTTTGACCATGTGTAGCATAGAAAACAGTTCGCACTCAAAACTGACCATTTGTGCATTGGCCAGATTTCGTAAGTGATTGTGTTTGGTTCATTTGGGACTGAAGCCTCCAGTTTCAATTCTGGATGTCTTCATAACAGTTGTTGTTCATCCTTTAAGCCTCGATTTGGCATCTCATACGCCTTAATCCGATATTCGAAGCTCAACTTATGGGTAAACTAGAAATGAGTATCAAATCTGCCGTTTCCGTTTCCGTCCGTCATATTTACGTGCGCGCGTGTCATTTTGCCGTTTTGCTTGTTTTGGATCTGTTAGTAGTCGTTTGTGATATTATGTGATAAAATCTTCTATTTCATACCGTGGTGAGTTAGGCGGAGCCGGTGGGGCCCACTACTAGCGAAAACGCGCGAAGCGATTTTGTTCTTGTACTGCTTTTGGTATTTTGAGTAAGTATTCAGGCCAGTTTGATGTGTTTTCTTTGCTATGTGTTTGAGATATGTGAAAAGGGTACTTAGGCGAGGGTGTACTTTATCGCACTCGACCTAAACCCTAATTTGAATGTATAATTGTACTTGGCATATGTATATGAACCTTTTGGAACCAAAACCCTTGAGCTTGTGGCTCGGGGCGACTTTCGAGTAAAGTTTGTGAATTTTGTGAAGTTTGTGAGTTCGTGGGCCCGATCTAAGACCTGTTTGGACTATTCGAGCCGGTTAGGGCTTGGTCGAAGTCAGTCCAACTTGGTCTGAGGTCACCAAGTTTGTAGGTTCATGTTATGAACCAATTTTGTGAATCCGGTTCACCGAGAAGGTGACCAAGTTTGTGACCCGAGCTTGTGACTCAAGCTCAAGTTTGTGATTTCGTTCGCCCGGGCAAGTTTGTGAGGTGACTGGCCAGTGAGGGTGATAAGGTGTCGGTGGGTGTACAAGTGAAGTTCTACGGACTATTATTTGCGGTCGACGGAGTGTCGGCAGGAGATCACACATGGCACATGAATTGGCTTTGGAGCCACCCGTATCCTTATTATATGATGTTGTTCTTTTCTGCTTTTGCTTTACTCTTATTGTGTAATTGTTGCTACGTGAATTTACGCTTTTGCCCCTGTTTACTTACTAAGCATATAGCTTACCCCATTCCTTTTGTTTTCCTTAGCAGGGGCCGACGCGGGGACTTTTGTCACACACACTAGCATAGTTATGTTTGATTGTAATAGTTGGACTTATAGTATGTTTGTTTTGTTTTAGTTTTGGGTGGTTTGTACAAGGACCCTCCTTAGGGTCTACATTTTGGTTTTAGTGGTAATTATAAGGATGTAATAGTGTGAGCAGGTACTTTTGGAGAATGTAATTATAACTCTTTTGGGTTTGTATCTAGAACTCTTTTGAATTTTCTAGCTTTTATTGTTTTAAGTTTTGAGTCCTGGCGCGAGCTAGGCAGGCGGCCCGCCGATACCCTTGGGTTCGCCCTTGGGAGAAGTGGGGTCGTCACAAATTCAATACAGATCAAGGTGAAAAAATGCGGCCAGAATGGTGAAATGTCAAAACCGTCCATAGAGCTCTACCTATGGCAGTCAAGGGTATTTTTGTCTTTTCACATGATACAATTCTTAAATTGAGCTGCAATTTTGGAGGCAGCTACAAAACATCATTTCCTACAACTTTCATGTTTTAACCTAAGCCCAATTCGGCCTCTAATATGGACGAATGAAGCTGGTCAGAAGCAGGGCAGTTCATCATCAAAGCTGGAAATTTCATCAAACCTAACAATACCATGGTAGCTATCATAAAAGTCATGCCTTTTTCCTTATAAAGTATCATCCATCAAGTAGATACAAAGAGAAGTGGAAACGATAAGGTGGCTATCAATTTTACCTCCTAAATTCCACAAAACAATGCTGGGAAAAGCACAACACAACCTGAAAATCGTGAAAACCACCATACAAATCCTTCCTTTAGCTTCTATAACATCATCTATCAAAGAAACTCAAAGATAAGGGAGGATTTCTAGCAAAGTTCTCCTCTTTACCTCTAAAACTTAGATGGACAGCCAAGCAAGAAGTACTCAAGGGTGTCTTCCTCCAAAACTTCTCCAAGAGCTTCCCCTCAAGATTATCTCAAGGTTGATTGGAGTGGATTAGGGTTGATCTTGGTTTTTTTTCTTCCATGATTCAAGCAAGAGATCAAGGCTGAAAATGGAGTATTTATCTCTTCTTCTCCTCCCAAATTGCGTCCATCATGGAAGGCAAAGGAAGAAAATGGAGATTGACTTGAGTTGGATAAGTTTTAAGCTGAATCTTGGTCATGGTCTTGGTCAAGATTGGCTTGGTGCTTGACAAGTGGCACAAATCCAAGGGAAGTCTATCTAATTGTCTCTCTTAAGCACTCAAATATCTATTACTCCTCTAATCATCTCTTAACACCTTTTGGCACAAAATTTTTTTTGTACAAAACTCCTTCTAGTCGTTAAAATTTTACCGCACAAACCTCACTAGCGGGTCCCACGCCCAATATGCACTACTAATGTCACACAAACTAACTTATACTAGAAAAATGTCTTAGCACTTAATTCCCTTATAAAAATAGCTAGAAAATTAATATAATAAAGGAAAGTATAGAAAATGTATGCATAGAATTAAAATAAGGGTTAGAAAATAAGAAAATATCGGGTTCTCACCGTTTTCCTTAACTCGCATGTACTAGGAGTTTTCACTTATAATTCACTAACTTATTTTTTTTATTACTTCTAATCACATACTTTTTCTTATCTAAAACTCACTCTTAACCACCACATTTAGTACATACTCCGTACCGATTACTCACACTATGAAAAGACGTAAAAACCCTAATTTACGATAACAAGAAAACAAAAGGAAAAATCCTTGATTCTATGTTTGTTTGCACTTATTGTGGGGTGAATGAGTAGTATAGCTATTATAAGATAATGGATTTCAAATAAAAGGGAATTTTAAGAAAAATATGTTGGATTTTACAATTTCATAGATTAAAATTAGGATTTCGACTACAATATGAGAGATTTAAGAAAACCTGTTAGTCACAAGTAAAACTAGAGTTTTGAGTACAAGTAGGGTTTCTAATCTTTAAAACAAAATAATGTCTTAAAACAAAAATAAAATATAGAAACCGTAATATCCTAAAAGTCGGGGTATCACACATTACTTGTGACTTGATTCTGGCTAGGCGAGTGTGTCATTATCACACTTGGCCTCCCTTTCTTGAATGATCTTGTACTCACTTGAACTTGATTAACCTATACTTGTGTTTGTGCTTGTATTTGACTTGCAAGTGCTGAGCGGCCGTATGTACCACACTCCATCCGAGTGGGAGGTACCTCTCATCCCGTCTCAGTACTTTTATCCTGATTAAGTCAATTGGAGAGTTATCTCATCGACACTAGGGTTGAGCGATCGCATATACCACACTCCATCTGAGTGGGAGGTACCTCTCATCCCGTCTCAGTACCTCTATCCTGTTTTGTCGAGTATAGTGTTATCTCCTCGACTAATTGATATATTCGAATATTACCACCACTATTTAATTCTGAATACGGAGCGTTAAGTGACAACTAACGTCTCCAAGCTTTACTATGTGAGCATTGGATAATTGCCATTGACTCCAATCTTGATTACTGAATACTTGGGGGCTATAAGCCATATCCTGAATTAATATATATCTGGGACTATAAGTCTAACCCTGGGGCTAGTTGGTCAAATCGAGTCGGCAAGGGTTTGGTCGATGATGTGATACTCACTTGACGCGATCTAGACAACGAATCACCAACGGTTTAGCAGCGGAAATTTGACCCAAATCTAATCCCCGAGATAACGAACACTATTGATATTATCTCAATCCGTTACCTAATGAATTAGCGAACCAAACTATAGGTAGAGGAACGCCACAACCAAGGAGTTACTTGATTGATAAGTTCACTTGAATAACTTGAGAAAGATTCTCAAATATTCAAAGAGGCTCTCTTGGAAAGAGAAAAGTGAAAACTCACAATTTTATTGATCTTCAAAACTGCCTATGAAGGTCTCTTGCCTTGGCTATATATAGCCATACAACTTGAAAACCTAAAGTGACTTGAAAACCCTAACTCGGCTAGGCTAGGCCTTTGGCCCGATTCCACTACTCAAATCCACTATCTAATGGTCAGCTTATAATCGATCCAATGAAGGCTTTAAGCTGGCCCAACATAACCCAATAAAAGCTAATTAACCAACTTAAGTTATAGTGAGCCTAGACTCTATAAATCGGATCCAACTCAACATGAGGTCTTGGACCGAATTTATTCCTAGCAAATAAAATAGAAATCTAGAAAATAAACTACTAACTATTACTAAAAGATTCAATCTCTTGCAGCCCAAAACATGGCCCATAAGCGGCCCATATTTCGTATCAGTCGAGAAGATCTGTGATGGCCCCACCTCCCCCTGGGCGTACCCTAGGGTTTAGCGGACCGCCTGCCCAATTCTCGTCAGGACTCATTCACTCACAACCATTAAAATAAGGTGCAAAACTCAATAATAAACGAAATAACGGTTCCCAAGTTTGGAACATACAAATATATTCATTTCTATCTCAACCATCCATACAGTCCCAAATACATCAAAGGACTTAAGTTCTCAATATATTCAACCCTAATCGAGCGACTAGTGCGAGTACAATTACAAAATTCAAAACAACTAGACTATGCTAGTCTATACACGTCTCACGCCTCGCTCGTACCCCTGTAAGGATAACAAATGGCGTGTAATGGGCTAAAAGCCCAGTGAAATTCCAAATGGCAAATTGACCATTATTTATAAGTACAAGTTTTTGATATAGCAAAGTAACGAGCATGAAGAGTTCATAAAAGTGAGCAATAACACGTCAAGTAGCAATCTCAAAATGAGCGAGTGTAAAAGTTTTTCAGAATAAACAATAATCCAATAAGCAATAATCATTCCAAAGCATAAGGATACGAATGGCTCTCAGGAGCCAACTTCCATTCATCATCAAGAGCTTGATCACGTAATAGTTGACACTCCGTCAACTTTCAAGTAAAGGAACCAATCCAGTAGAGCATCACTTACACTACTCTCCGTCCACCATTCAAACCCCCTACTGGGCCCAAAATTCTCAATAAACACAGGTGGTAATACTCAAGTATACCGATTAGTCGAGAAGATATCACTCCACTCGACAATCAAGAGACCCAGGGTTCGTTACCCAATCGACCAAGCCCTTGCCGGCTCGACTCGAGTAACTTGCCACAGGGTTTCTGGAATTCCAGGAAGTGCGCACAACATAAATAAGTATATCAATTCAATTTCAACAATAAACAAGTATATATCAAATAAGGGCAAGTGCGATAAAGTACACTCTTGCCCGATCAAGCCAATCATATATCATTTAATCATATTGATCAAGTATTGGAAACAAGTGTCCAGTTCAATCAGGTATTTGGAAGCACTCACCAAAATGAAGTGCCCCTAGTAATCACGTCCGGGTTATACTCCGGGTTCGGAGTCCAAATCTGCGATAAAACTCAATTTGAGAACTTTGAAACATGACTAAGATTCGAAACTTAGACGTTTCGTTCAATAAGAATCAAGAAATGGAAATTCACTTGGAGAATATTCGTGAAACACTCGTTCGCTTTTCAAGCTATATAATTTTGTAACATTTATACTTGGAAATGCCATTTGAATCGAAAGTACAAGGAAAACGTATTCCTACTAGTCATAGTTGTATTTCTCAAGGGTACAAGTTCGGCCAAATCCTTACTTATATACCTCGGTAAAAGAAAACGCAAATATCCTAGATGATTCAAGTAGTAGTCACTCTTAACCCTTACTCAAGTCGCAAGTATATTTCTCTAGTCCTCGAGCGTAAATTTGGGCAGCATGCCCATTGTATTTTCCTATTTCCAGCCATTTATGGCTTCATTTTTTTCCTCATTCAAACCCAAAGGTACACACACAACAATCTAATTTCAATAGCCGTTCAATAGGCTCAAGACAATACAAGGACAAAATCAAGCTAACAACAAGTGCGGAAATGAAGTTTAACAAGAGACAGATTTGATAGAGTTTTGCGTAACGGACACAACCAAAGCTACGCTTATCGGATTGGGCTGAAACTTATACCATTTCGAAGTTAAGACGAAGGCCTACAACTTTCATGAAGATCACTTAGTCAAATTTCTAGTGTAACCCAGTCAAATTCCCAATTCACAGAACCAACTTCCAACTAACCGGCTAGTTAACCGTACTACATTTAAATGGCCATATCTCAGGCTACCAAAGTCCGTTTAAGGCGTTCTTGGAGGCGTTGAAAAGTAAGAAAGAGTTCTAAAACTTTCATTTTTTGGTAAATGCCTAAATCAGCACGGATCATAGTGAATAGACACGGTCAATTGGATGAACTGTCCAAAACGGATCACTGGATGCATCCTAGGGCAGTGAGGGTATTTTGGTCTTTTCACTGGCTACGTTGCTCCGATTGGGCTGAAATTTTGTAGACAACTATAAAACATCATTCTATACAAATTTTATGTTTTGTTCCAAGCCTAATTCGGCCTCTAACATAGGGCACTGAAACCGGACAGAACTGAAGCATACAATTCCAGAAATCTGGAATTTTGGGATTTCAAGGGCAATCTCTTCATTTTCTTGATTCAATCACTACCACAACCTCTTATACAAGCCTATATACATCATATACCACTCCTACAACAAGTATAAGAAGGAAATCAGTCAAACCCTAGCTTACATACATCACCCCAAAAATCATCACAACAACTTGTATAGCTACTAATCTAACCAAAACATGAGTTATATAACAACTTAAACAAAAATAAAAGAACCAAAGCCATGGGTCAGACCTTATACCTCAACAAAAGGGCTTGCAAGAGTAATACTTCACCTCCTCTTGAAATTTTTGGTTCCCTTAGCTTCCCAAGTTCACAACTCACAAGTTAATCGGTTTAGAATCTTGTTTCTTTCACTCAAATGGTGCAAATCAAGATGAAAGAAGGTTGTTTCTCTTGCTCTCTCTTTCTCTCTCTCTTATCTCGGCCAACCAGAAAAAAAAAAAAGGAAGAATGAGCTAATTTTCAAGATAAGAAGGTAAGAAAATTAAGTTTAGTCAAAGCCACAAATTGCCAACACTTGGCACTACCAAAGCCATCCAAATTTCTCTTTCTTTTCTTTGCATTTTTGGCCACAATTTTTGGCCACATGACTGAGGATGGGGGGGGGGATATTTTACAAAAATATCAAGGGTATGTGGTAGTAAGAAAGTGGTGGTCAAGTGGTGGGTTCAATCGGTGTGACAGCCCCACCTTCCCCTAAGGCGAACCAAAGGGGTTAGCGGACTGCCTGCCCAGCTCTCGCCAGGACTAACGGTACGGTTTACGTCAATCTAAAACGTTCCGGAACATAACATCGCGCGCAAACAAGTCAAAACACAAAATAAAATAAAATAAAATAAAACGAAAACCGAAGCCGAAATTTATCTAAACCATAGCCAAGCATATATGTACAACGGAAAATAACATTTACAACCATAATGGCATGCCAAAACTATCCATTAAGGAGTACACATTCGATTTGCCTATCAAAAGGAAATGAACCCGTTATACATTAGGGTTTCACTTCAAGAGCTAGCTATACAAAAGACATTTACAAGCTCAGTATGGCAATTGACTATCCAGTCCATTTTCAAAAGCAATTATATCCCTGTAAGGAAAACAAATAACATGGAATGAGCCAAAGCCCAGTGGTATACTACCCAATAAGCAATCAAAGTCATATAAGAATAAACCTTCATTTAAAGTGCACAAATAAGCAATGAAGCAAACCGGTAAAAGGATACGGTCGGCTCTCAAGAGCCCATTTCCACGCTTGCAATCTTGAACCAACCTCATTGACTCTCCGTCAATGTTAAAATACCAAACCGTAGACAACTCTTTACTTCCATTCCTTCCACCCAACATACCCCAACCGGGCCCGCACTCCATTTCAGTAGCTTTTGGTAATACTCGAGTTTACCGGAACCAAGGGTCTCATTACCACAAGGTTCCCCAGTACAGTCCCCGTGGCATGATAATTTTCACGACCAAGCCCTCGCCGGCTCGATCCAATTAACTACCATACGGGGTTGAGCTCATAAATGCAGTAAGGCCGTTGGACATCGTCCAAACGACATCAATTCAGTTTCATGAAATGGAATTCACCAACCAAGATATCCAGTTCAGTAATGCAATAAAACGGTAGCCATTCAGTGACAATATCAAAAGAGGTGAGGGCGGTCAAGTACACCCTCACCTTAATCAATTCCAATATGCAAGTAAGCCTTCAAGGCATCACATAAACATTTAGCAAGGCCACATAGTAACCATTTAGTGAGTAGTATACTCACCAAGTGAGAAAATGGTGTTTCATACACCGTGATCACCAAGACGTCGTGAGCTACCGTCACGCCCTAGAATCACATAACAAATGCAATGAGACTCGAGAACGAGTCACCAAACAATGCTAAACACAACCCCAATAGGGTTTCATATGCATAAGTGAACACGATAGTAAACCAGAAATTAAAATTAGCAATAGTCTTGGCCCCGATTAGGAAAAACTGTTTTACACTTATTATGCGGTAATGACACAACTCTCACTACGAATATCGATTGGGGGTGTAAGACCCACCGTTTCAAAGCTATGGAACAGGGCTACAACAATGTAGAAGGTCACTCAATCCAGTTCCTAGCTTAACTAGGTCGAAAATACGAAATACTATACCAGAATTCCCAAAACAGGTTTGCAAAACGCAGAAAACTGTAATCAGTATATCTCAGTCCATACAAGTCCAAATGCCGAAATTCCAAAGGCATACGTTAGCTAAGACATTTAGCTACATTTCATCAGAAGACATCAACGTCAAAATCCAAACCAAAACCAGTCAAAATGGCCAATCACTATCGCAGTTTTCGCATTCTGTCCAAAGCAGAACAGCTACAGTAATTGCGTCATAACTCACTCCACACTAATCCAAATGCCCTGAAATTTTACAGGCATCTCCATCACATCAATACCTACAACTTTCATGTTTTGAGCAAAGTCAAATTCGGCCTCTAACCCAGTGATCAAAAACCGGACAGAATTGGGGAATTAAGAACCCTAACTTTTCAATTTCACACCAAATCCAAAATTAGTTGCATTTTCCTATCCAATACACCTCATAGAGTCATTATCAACCATTACAATTCATCATACAAGCCCCCAACATCAAGATCATATTAAACCAGAAAAATTCTCAATAAAATAAAAACTTCACCATAACAAGCCAAATCAAAAAACAAATCACATATTACTCCTCTCATGCCTCCATTAAGCACAAAATAAGCATCATTAGAGATAGTAGGGTGTTTCAAGCTTCACTTACCAAGAACCAAGAGAGAGAGGGATGTGGAGCACCTTAGTCTTTCAAACAAAGTTCACCAAAGCTCTCACTATCACTAAAAGGTGAGATTTTATGGAGCAAAAACTAAGTTAATCACTTGAGTTGGTGGATTTGGTCTTGTTAGAAGCTTGAATGTTGAAGAGTTTTGTCTTCCTTGAAGCTTGAGAGGGCCGGCTATGGTGGAGAGAAAAATGAAGAAATTTTAATGAATTTTGAGATATTTAACCTTTGGGTCAAAAGGTCAAAAAAATGTCAAAAGGTGAATAGTGATTCATAAAAGGTATCCAATAAGAAAGTGACATGTGTCACCCTATTAAATGCAATCTTATCATTCTTTTCTCTCTCACATCAATCACTCCACACACTCCACTTATCTCTTAACACCCGATAATTATACACAGTATTCGAAACTTAACCTTATTGGCCGACTTTTTCCGAACTTTTCGCACTAGTGGGTCCCACGTCCACTATTTACTCTTAATTTTCTAAAAATTCTCCAATGCTAGAAAAATCCTCTTAAAACTATAACTGCTCATAAAATCCTCTCAGAAAATATTTCTAAGCCAGAAAATGCAAAATTATGCAATTAAAGGGGAAATAACCCTAGGAAAAATATTAGGGTTTTTACGGGCTCTCACACTCTCCCCCCCTTAAAAGAATTTCGTCCTCGAAATTTCTCACCTTAATTCCCGAAAAGGTTTGGGTATTTCTTTCGCATTTCCTCTTCCATTTCCCAAGTAGCTTCCTCCACTCCGTGGTTTCTCCATAGTACTTTCACTAGTGGAATCTTCTTGTTTCTGAGCTCTTTGACTTTTCGATCAAGTACTTGAACCGGTTTCTCTTCATAGGCCAGTGATTCATCTACTTCGATATCCTCCGGTTGCAACACGTGAGATGGGTCTGGATGATACTTCTTTAGCATCGAGACGTGAAAGACATCGTGGATTCGAGATAGACTAGACGGTAGTTCCAATCGATACGCGACCGCTCCAACCCTCTGCAGGATCTTGTAGGGTCCGACGTACCGCGGTTGAAGTTTCTTTCCTTTACCTGCTGTGAGACTTCGTAAAGGTGTGATCTTAAGAAATACGTGGTCTCCAACTTCAAACTCCAAGTCTTTTCTTCGATTATCCGCGTAGCTCTTTTGGCGACTTTGAGCGGTTTGGATTCGTTGCCTTATCAATTTGACCTTCTCTTGAGCCTCTTCCATCCATGGAATGGTTGCCGGGTCTAGTGCCTTCTTCTCACCAACTTCATCCCAGTAAATCGGCGAGCGGCATTTGCGTCCGTATAAGGCTTCATACGGAGCCATTTGTATCGACGAATGGAAGCTATTGTTATATGCAAATTCGACTAAGGTCATGTGCTGACCCCAATTGCCTCCAAAGTCCAGAATGCACGTTCGTAACATGTCCTCGAGCGTCTGAATTGTCCGTTCTGACTGGCCATCCGTCTGCGGGTGGTAGGTAGTGCTCAAATTGAGTTTCGTCCCCAGGGTTTCTTGAAACTTCTGCCAAAACCGAGACACAAATCGTGGATCCCGATCAGAGACGATGCTCACAGGAACACCGTGTAGTCTTACAACCTCATCCACGTACAGTCGAGCCAATTTGTCCATTGAGTACTTCATGTTCACCGGCAAGAAATGGGCCGACTTGGTTAATCGATCAACGATCACCCAAACGGCATCGTGTCCTCTTTGTGTCCTCGGTAAACCGGAAACGAAGTCCATGGTGATGTTTTCCCACTTCCACTCGGGTATCTCCAAGGGTTGTAACAGACCCGATGGTTTTTGATGCTCTGCCTTCACTTGCTGGCAAATAAGACATTTCTGCACGTATTGAGCTATTTCCCTCTTCATATTATCCCACCAATAGGTCCCTTTCAGGTCCTGATACATCTTACTGCTACCCGGATGGATTGTATACTTAGACCTATGAGCTTCCTCCAGAATTTCTGCTTTCAATGCCTCATCCTTTGGTACCACCACTCGGTTTCGGTACTTTAAAATACCCTCAGGACTCAAATTGAAGTCCGTAGTTTCTCCCTTATCCACTTTCTCTTTCCATTTCTGTACCATCAAATCTTCTTTTTGTGCCTCTTTAATACGTTCCAGTAGAGTGGAGGTAACCCTAACATTGCCAAATATCACCTTATGGCTCCCTAGACAGGGTTTCCACTCGCACACGGATTCTAGCAAACCCCACTCCTTAATCATTAGCCCTGCTACTTGCACCTTACGACTCAAGGCATCTGCTACCACATTTGCCTTTCCCGGATGGTAATTGATCGTACAGTCGTAATCTTCCAGAAATTCCATCCACCTTCGTTGCCTCATGTTTAATTCCTTCTGGGAGAAAAGGTATCTAAGACTTTTGTGATCCGAAAACACTTCGAAGGTCACCCCGTATAGGTAATGCCTCCACTTTTTCAGAGCAAACACCACTGCGGCTAATTCTAGATCATGAGTCGGGTAGTTCTGCTCGTGAAGCTTCAATTTTCTAGAGGCGAAAGCAATCACATTCCGGTTCTGCATCAAAACGCATCCCAGTCCTTCTCGCGACGCATCCGCATATACTACAAACCCGTCCATTCCATTGGGCAAGACCAGTACTGGAGCCATGGTCAATCTTTTCTTTAATTCTTGAAAACTTGTTTCGCATCGGCCGTTCCAGATAAACTGGCCATGCTTCTTTGTCAAGTCAGTTAAAGGTCCTGCCAGTTTGGAAAAATCTTTAATAAACCGTCGGTAGTACCCAGCTAGCCCTAGAAAGCTGCGAATCTCCGTGGGAGTTTCTGGCCTTTTCCAATTTGTCACGGCCTCAACCTTCGCCGGATCCACCGAAATACCTTCGTGGGAGATCACGTGCCCTAGAAACGCTACTCTCTCCAACCAGAACTCGCATTTACTAAACTTGGCATACAGCTGATGTTCCCTCAATGTCTGCAATACCATTCTCAAATGCTTCTCATGCTCCTCGCGTGACTTAGAGTAGACCAAAATGTCATCAATGAACACAACGACAAAGCGGTCTAGATAGGGTTTGAAAACCCTATGCATTAGGTCCATGAAGGCGGCGGGAGCATTAGTCAATCCAAAGGGCATAACGGCAAACTCGTAATGCCCGTATCTCGAGTTGAAAGCAGTCTTCGGAATGTCCTCCTTCCTAATCAACAACTGGTAGTACCCCTGTCGGAGGTCCAACTTCGAGAAGACCACTGCTCCTTGCAGCTGGTCAAACAACTCGTCTATGTGAGGCAGTGGATACTTATTCTTGATGGTCACGTTGTTCAACCCCCTATAATCAATACACATCCTCAACGTTCCGTCCTTTTTCTTCACAAATAGGACCGGAGCTCCCCAAGGAGACTCACTCTCGTGAATGAATCCCCGCTCCAAAAGGTCTTGCAGTTGCAACTTAAGCTCCTTAAGTTCTGCAGGCGCCATTCGGTAAGGGGTTTTTGAGATAGGTGCAGTTCCAGGTAAAAGATCTATTCGGAATTCTATCTCTCTTTCCGGAGGTAAAGCCACTAACTCATCAGGGAAAACATCCGGAAAGTCCCTCACTATGGCTACATCTTCTACCTTTAACTTATCCGTAGGGGTATTAATTAAGAAGGCCAAAAATCCTTGTGCCCCTCTACTTATCAATTTCCTAGCTCGAATGCCCGAAATGAGAGCAGATGAGGCTAACCTACCCCTTATATCTAACCTTAAGGTTGCCTCGCCAGGAATGCGAAATTCAACTATTTTCGTTTTACAATCCAGTTGGGCGTTATATTTGGCTAACCAGTCCATACCCAAAATCACATCGTACCCCTTAATGGATAAGCTAATCAAGTCCCCTAAAAACCTCCTTTCACCTACCCATACGTCGCAATCCCTATAGACCATACTAGTCACCAAACGTTGATTCCCCGTAGGTGTACTAACCTCTAAGTCATATGGTAAGCTAGCAGGTTTTATATCGATGCCACACATGAAATCAGGGTTAACAAACGAATGAGTGGCACCGGGATCAATTAAAACTTTGGCAAAGCGGTGGAAAATAGGGATCGTACCTTCCACCACCTCGGAAGAATCTGGGACCTGATGGGGCTCTAAGGAATAAACCCTAGCTGGCACCTTAGGTTTGGATCCGTCTCCCTTGGCTGGTCCAGTGTTAGTCCTCGGCGGTAGCTGACTCCCCTTTCCATCTTGTTTCAGGACCGGACATGTAGCCAGCTGATGGTCCGCACTTCCACACCGCAGACATTTCCCCAGTTTCCTCCAGCAATTGTCCTCGGTGTGGTTTGTCTTTCCACAGTGCCCACAGGGACCACGAGGTGCCGATGCCGAGCCACTCTGGGTGTTCCCCCTCTGTCCTCGCCCAACTTGGCCGCCCCTGAACGGAGTCCCTCTGCCTGTTCCAGATTGTCGTCCACCCCCAGTTCCTCGTCCAAACTTGGAGGGAGTGCTCTTCTCACCTTGCCCAGATGTACTCCCAGGAAAACCACGCTTCTTAGCCTGGAAGTTTCGGACCTGAAGCCGTGCACTCTCGACCCGTTGGGCTTTTTCCATTGCCTCGCTAAAAGTAGTGATTTGAGCCGCTGCGAGATCTTTCTGGATCTCCACGTTCAAACCCTGAATAAAGCGCCTCACGCGTCGTTGTTCGGTCATAATTAGTTCAGGCGCGAATTTGGACAGGCGGGTAAACTGGCTCTCGTACTCCGCCACAGTCTGAGCCCCTTGCCGGAGCCGGATAAACTCGTCCTCCTTCCTTTCCTGGACTAGAGGAGGGAAAAACTTAGCATTAAATTCTCGGATGAAGTTCACCCAAGTCCTCTGTGTCTGCTCCCGCTCCCATTTCTGCCTAATTACGTTCCACCAGGAACGGGCAGCCCCCTCGAGTTGGAACACGGCAAAAGTCACCTGCCGTTCGTCCGGATAGTGTAAGGCCGCGAATATGTCTACCATCTTCTCCAGCCATTTCTCAGCAACATCAGGGTCGGGTCCCCCAATAAACTTTGGCGGGGAAAACTTTTGGAAACGTTCTAGTGCTCTATCTTCGCTCTCAATATGATGGCCAGGGTTTCCGGGGTTTCCAGGGTTAGGGTTTGGGTTTTGGCCCTGTTGTTGCACTACTTGTGCGAGTAGGTTTGTCATTTGCTGCATAGCGGCAGCTATTTGAGCATTGGGGTCTATTTGGGGTTCAGGAATTGGGCCAGTAGAAGCTTCCCCAGTTTCCCTAACCGGTGTGGGTTGCCTACCACGCCCACGTCCCCGTCCTCTCCGTGTTCCTTCCATTAGGTATACTTGGTCTAGGCAAAAGTACTAAACCAAAGCAATAACAAAGCATATAAGTAACACTTAAGTTTTTCACAAAAACACATTTATACAGTCCAAGCATACATGCCAAACACATATATACATGCCAAACACATATATACAAGCAGTCAGTCAGGTACGGCCAAAGCACGCACGTACACAAAAGATCCACCTGAGGATAGGCCTATCAAAAGAGATTTACACGTAGCTAACTCTACATCCAAAACGGTTAGCTAAAGCTCTATCCCTATCCCTATGTACATTCAAAAACCACCACTATCCAAAAGTGCCCTAAGATCAAGGCCTAATCAGTCGCTGGGGTCTGGGACCCAGGCGACGGGGTAGACTCCTCCCCAGCCTCGGCCCCAGCGCACGAGGCCTCATCACTAGACTCCTCGAGTCCGTCGTCGCACAAGTTAAGGATCGCCTCCGCACGACCCCTGACCTTGCGAGCGCGCTTAACCTCACGCTCGCGACCATCCCTCAGTTGATCACATAGGTCATTAACTCGGTCCTCCGCCTCATTCACGTCGTACTCTAGCTCCATGATACGTGCGGCTTGCTTCTCATTGGTTGCCCTAGCCTGAGTCACCTCAGCTTCCAACGCAGCAACCACAGCTTCAAGCTTAGTATTATCCTTAGCAAACTCCTCACGTTCCTTTGCCACCGCCAACACTAGAGTGTTTGGATAGGCGTAGTTGCTACGACACTTGCACTGTCGAACACGGCTGGCCGGGCTCCAACGCACCACGGCCCCCTTCTGCCTAAGTTGATACTTAATTGGCGGCAGCGGACTACGAGGACGATCTCCTGCCGGACGGTCACTCGGATCACCACTCGCATCCATCCTATAGCAAAGGAAGAAATAACATGATTACACTTAATAGGCATAAACAATAAACTCCTCAAATCGAGCACTTCTATTACACCCAGGCTAATTCAAACCTAGGCTCTGATACCACCTGTGACAGCCCCACCTTCCCCTAAGGCGAACCAAAGGGGTTAGCGGACTGCCTGCCCAGCTCTCGCCAGGACTAACGGTACGGTTTACGTCAATCTAAAACGTTCCGGAACATAACATCGCGCGCAAACAAGTCAAAACACAAAATAAAATAAAATAAAATAAAACGAAAACCGAAGCCGAAATTTATCTAAACCATAGCCAAGCATATATGTACAACGGAAAATAACATTTACAACCATAATGGCATGCCAAAACTATCCATTAAGGAGTACACATTCGATTTGCCTATCAAAAGGAAATGAACCCGTTATACATTAGGGTTTCACTTCAAGAGCTAGCTATACAAAAGACATTTACAAGCTCAGTATGGCAATTGACTATCCAGTCCATTTTCAAAAGCAATTATATCCCTGTAAGGAAAACAAATAACATGGAATGAGCCAAAGCCCAGTGGTATACTACCCAATAAGCAATCAAAGTCATATAAGAATGAACCTTCATTTAAAGTGCACAAATAAGCAATGAAGCAAACCGGTAAAAGGATACGGTCGGCTCTCAAGAGCCCATTTCCACGCTTGCAATCTTGAACCAACCTCATTGACTCTCCGTCAATGTTAAAATACCAAACCGTAGACAACTCTTTACTTCCATTCCTTCCACCCAACATACCCCAACCGGGCCCGCACTCCATTTCAGTAGCTTTTGGTAATACTCGAGTTTACCGGAACCAAGGGTCTCATTACCACAAGGTTCCCCAATACAGTCCCCGTGGCAATTCAATGTTCACGACCAAGCCCTCGCCGGCTCGATCCAATTGACTACCAAACGGGGTTGAGCTCAGTAATGCAGTAAGGCCGTTGGACATCGTCCAAACGACATCAATTCAGTTTCCATGAAATGGAATTCACCAACCAATATATCAAGTTCAGTAATGCAATAAAACGGTAGCCAATCAATGACAATATCAAAAGAGGTGAGGGCGGTCAAGTACACCCTCACCTTAATCAATTCCAATATGCAAGTAAGCCATCAAGGCATCACATAACATTTAACAAAGCCACATAGTAACAATTTAGTGAGTGGTATACTCACCAAGCAAGTAAGTGGTTTTTCATGTACCACGATCACCAAGCCGTCGAGCACTACCTTCAAGCCCTAGAACATGTAACACATACAATGAGACTCGAGAACGAGTCACCAAACAATGCTAAACACAACCCCAATAGGGTTTCATATGCATAAATGAACACGATAGCAAACCAGAAATTAAAATTAGCAATAGTCTTGGCCCCGATTAGGAAAAACTGTTTTACACTTATTATGCGGTAATGACACAACTCTCACTACGAATATCGATTGGGGGTGTAAGACCCACCGTTTCGAAGCTATGGAACAGGGCTACAACAATGTAGAAGGTCACTCAATCCAGTTCCTAGCTTAACTAGGTCGAAAATACGAAATACTATACCAGAATTCCCAAAACAGGTTTGCAAAACGCAGAAAACTGTAATCAGTATATCTCAGTCCATACAAGTCCAAATGCCGAAATTCCAAAGGCATACGTTAGCTAAGACATTCAGCTACATTTCATCAGAAGACATCAACGTCAAAATCCAAACCAAAACCAGTCAAAATGGCCAATCACTATCGCAGTTTTCGCATTCTGTCCAAAGCAGAACAGCTACAGTAATTTCGTCATAACTCACTCCACACTAATCCAAATGCCCTGAAATTTTACAGGCATCTCCATCACATCAATACCTACAACTTTCATGTTTTGAGCAAAGTCAAATTCGGCCTCTAACCCAGTGATCAAAAACCGGACAGAATTGGGGAATTAAGAACCCTAACTTTTCAATTTCACACCAAATCCAAAATTAGTTGCATTTTCCTATCCAATACACCTCATAGAGTCATTATCAACCATTACAATTCATCATACAAGCCCCCAACATCAAGATCATATTAAACCAGAAAAATTCTCAATAAAATAAAAACTTCACCATAACAAGCCAAATCAAAAAACAAATCACATATTACTCCTCTCATGCCTCCATTAAGCACAAAATAAGCAAGAGAGAGAGGGATGTGGAGCACCTTAGTCTTTCAAACAAAGTTCACCAAAGCTCTCACTATCACTAAAAGGTGAGATTTTATGGAGCAAAAACTAAGTTAATCACTTGAGTTGGTGGATTTGGTCTTGTTAGAAGCTTGAATGTTGAAGAGTTTTGTCTTCCTTGAAGCTTGAGAGGGCCGGCTATGGTGGAGAGAAAAATGAAGAAATTTTAATGAATTTTGAGATATTTAACCTTTGGGTCAAAAGGTCAAAAAAATGTCAAAAGGTGAATAGTGATTCATAAAAGGTATCCAATAAGAAAGTGACATGTGTCACCCTATTAAATGCAATCTTATCATTCTTTTCTCTCTCACATCAATCACTCCACACACTCCACTTATCTCTTAACACCCGATAATTATACACAGTATTCGAAACTTAACCTTATTGGCCGACTTTTTCCGAACTTTTCGCACTAGTGGGTCCCACGTCCACTATTTACTCTTAATTTTCTAAAAATTCTCCAATGCTAGAAAAATCCTCTTAAAACTATAACTGCTCATAAAATCCTCTCAGAAAATATTTCTAAGCCAGAAAATGCAAAATTATGCAATTAAAGGGGAAATAACCCTAGGAAAAAATATTAGGGTTTTTACGGGCTCTCACAAACCCTAATTTTCCAGATTTCTTCCAAAACAGAATTTACCTGCAATCTTCCACTTTTTCCACCTTCTAGAATCATTAAACATCATTTCCAATCATTATACATAACCACATAATCATACTCATATGAAAACAGAAAAATCCCCAAAAATTATAAAACTTCACCAATTCAACCAAAACCAAGAAATAATCCATAAAGTTGCATCTTATACCACCACTAATCATGAATTGAACATCATTAGAGGAAGGAGAGGGGTCCTTCACAACTCACCTTAGCCATACAAGAGATAGAGCAACAAATCACCTTAGCTTTCCAAACAACTCCACAAAACACCTCAAGACCACTTAGCAAAGAGATTTTATGGAATGATTTGGAGTTTTATTGGTTGGATTTGAAGATTGAGCAAAAAATAGAAGGAAGAAATTGAGAGCTCTTCTTTCTTTTCCTTTGAGAGAGAGCCGGCTATGAAGCTTTAGAAATAAGGATGATTTTTGGCAATTTTTTGATATTTATTTGGTAAAGGTAAAGGTAAAGTCAAATGGTCAAAGTCCAAGACTTAATCTTATGGTAACACTTGTCACCTTTTGGTTCAAAACTTATCTTTTTGTCTCTCCAATACAAATATCTTAACACATTGTAAAATAATATCACTTAATACAAAAATCCAACAAGTTGTCAAAAATATAATGCATTTACCGCACTTGCAGGTCCCACGTTCAAAATACGCTCTTAATTTCTCAAAAACTAACCGATACTAGGAAAAATCATTTTAAAACTATCTTTGCTCATAATTTTATAAAGAAAATGTAGAAAAGGCGGGCGATTAAATAAAATAAACCCTAGAAAATTAGAAAATTTTCGGGTTCTCACACTCATACTTTTCGGGGCGTCACAAACTCCCCTCCTTAAAAGAATGTCGTCCTCGACATTCCCTCTTGTACCAATCAAGTCAATACATCCCGCAAGAATCACTAATATTGCAAACAAAACCCACAGTCCGGCATCCTAAACTTCAAGCCTAGGATACACTACAGAGATCTGAAGCCTAAGCTCTGATACCAACTGTGACAGCCCCACCTCCTCCTAAGGCGAACCAGAGGATTCGGCAGGCCGCCTGCCCGGCTCTCGCCGGGACTCAGTCGTTCACTACAGTCCTCAAACAGATTACAAGAATAAACCTCAAATATTACATCAAAAATCTCCAATAAATACATGTCAAAAGCAAAGCGGAAATAATTCTCAACTATACATAAAATGATTCCAAATCCAAACTGTACAAGATATAGGCCATCCAGACATGTGAATAAGCACAACAAGTCCTTCCTTCGCTTTGAGCCCTGTGGAGGGGAATAAAATATTTTTGGGGTGAGCTAGAAGCTCAGCGAGTAACCAGTAAAATCATTAAACAAATATATTTCACAGTGTTGCATTTCGATCATTTCGATGATGTCATGATTCAGAGATCAAATGTACGTTTAGTGCTCTCGTGAGCCAGGGAAATCATAGCACTTGAACACCCAACGCTCAAATAGATCATTTAACATTAACATTAACATTCAGAGGGAGCCCCTTCTTGAGCTCCAGATAAACATGAACATGAACCATAAACAGCGTGGAGACGTTGGTGTCCAGCACAAGACTTTCCCAGAACTCATTGAAGTCAAATCATGTCATGAACTCACATGCAAGCACGCATGATATGCAATCGAGTAAATAATGCAAGAAACGTTTCACAAGTACTTTGGAAATAGTTTAGGGTCACTCACCTCCATGGCTCAGAAATCATCCAGCATATAACATTGCCTTGCTCAAATCCAAGTCTTAAATCACAAACTCAATGCAAACAAGTTCCTTCAAAGTTCGGACAGCACTTCCCCTGAATTTGCTAATTTTTCCAGCCATCATGGCTTCATTATATCCTCATTCCAACCCAAAGGTACACACACACAACAACAAGTTCATCCAATAGCCATTCAGCAAGCTCCAAGTAGTACTAGTACAAGTCAAGCTAGGGAAAAGTCCGGAAATGAAAGTTAAGCTCAAAACCAGAAAAATAGTTTTGACGTCATTTTGCGGTAATAGTACCAAAGGTACTACGAGTATCAGATGGAGGTCCAAGACCCACCGTTTCGAAGCTAAGAACCAGGGCTACAACAATGTAGAAGGTCACTCAATCCAAATCCCAGCACAACTAAGTCAAATATGCCAAATAACAAACCAGAACCGTAATTGCAGGTTTACAAATTACACTATGCTGTAATCAGTACAACTCAGTCTAAACAGGTCCAAATGCAGAAATTCCAAAGGAATATGGTAGCTAGGACATCAAGCTACATTTCATCAGAAGACCTCAACACCCAAATCCAAAATAATTCCAGTCAAAACAACCAATTACAGGCGCAGTTCTCAATTTCGGGTAAAACCAGAACAGCAATAATAATTTCGGCTTATCTCATTCTACACTACTCCAATTGACCTGAAATTTTTTAGGCACCTTTAAAATGTGATTCCCTACAACTTTCATGTTTTGAGTTAAGGCCAATTCGGCCTCTATCTAGGACCAAAAATTTCGGACAGAATGAAGAACCAAGAACCCTAATTTTCCAGATTTCTTCCAAAACAGAATTTACTTGCAATCTTCCACTTTTTCCACCTTCTAGAATCATTAAACATCATTTCCAATCATCATACATAACCACATAATCATACTCATATGAAAACAGAAAAATCCCCAAAAATTATAAAACTTCACCAATTCAACCAAAACCAAGAAATAATCCATAAAGTTGCATCTTATACCACCACTAATCATGAATTGAACATCATTAGAGGAAGGAGAGGGGTCCTTCACAACTCACCTTAGCCATACAAGAGATAGAGCAACAAATCACCTTAGCTTTCCAAACAACTCCACAAAACACCTCAAGACCACTTAGCAAAGAGATTTTATGGAATGATTTGGAGTTTTATTGGTTGGATTTGAAGATTGAGCAAGAAATAGAAGGAAGAAATTGAGAGCTTTTCTTTCTTTTCCTTTGAGAGAGAGCCGGCTATGAAGCTTTAGAAATAAGGATGATTTTTGGCAATTTTTTGATATTTATTTGGTAAAGGTAAAGGTAAAGTCAAATGGTCAAAGTCCAAGACTTAATCTTATGGTGACACTTGTCACCTTTTGGTTCAAAACTTATCTTTTTGTCTCTCCAATACAAATATCTTAACACATTGTAAAATAATATCACTTAATACAAAAATCCAACAAGTTGTCAAAAATATAATGCATTTACCGCACTTGCGGGTCCCACGTTCAAAATACGCTCTTAATTTCTCAAAAACTAACCGATACTAGGAAAAATCATTTTAAAACTATCTTTGCTCATAATTTTATAAAGAAAATGTAGAAAAGGCGGGCGATTAAATAAAATAAACCCTAGAAAATTAGAAAATTTTCGGGTTCTCACACTGATACTTTTCGGGGCGTCACAGATCTGCATAAGAAAATAGAGATTATTCGAAAGGAAATAGAGTTTCAAAAGAGATTAGCTGAACACTGAGAAGGACGATGGGAATAAGAATATTTGGAGAAAATTGAACTACGACACCAGAACATAGAATTGAAAAAGAAATACAAAAGGATTCCAGAAGAGGTACGGAATAAGTTTGAATTAGTGCATTTGCCTAGTCGAATAGTATCTTAAGACATTCCTAGTCAAAGTTAGCCATTAGTGAGGTTTTGCCTGAAATAGTTGTAATCATTGGACTATGCGTAGTGAAATTTTTATGTAGTAAGCTGTATTCCTGTTGGGAACTGTAACAGCCCCACTTTCCCCTAAGGCGAACCAAAGGGGTTAGCGGACTGCCTGCCCAGCTCTCGCCAGGACTAACGGATCAGTTTACGTCGATCTATTACGTTCCGGAACATACCAACGTGCGCAAATATGTCAAAATCACAAAATAAATAAAAACGAAATTCGAAGCCGAAGATGAATAGTGCTGGACACGTCAGAATCCAGATACTAGGCCGAGAGTAGCCAAAATTTTTCTTTCGCCGTTTGAAATACGAGTTGATCCAAAATTCAACCAAATATCAACCAAACATACACACATTGAAATGTAACATTTTCAAGCCAAAACGGCATATCAAAAATCATTCACTATGAATATACATGTTCGGTTTGCCAATCAAAAGAAAGTGAACCCAATACACATTAGGGTTTCATTCGAAGAGCTATCCAAAAGATGCATTTACATGAGCTCAACTTGACAACCAACAAGTATAACCTTTCCAAAAGTGGTCATTTTCTTGGAAGGAAAACAAATGGAACGGAATGAGCTTAAGCCCAGTGAGTTACTACCACATAAGCACAAGGATCATATAAGCATAATCTTTCATTTCGAGTACACAATTAAGAATTAAAACAAGTCGGTAAAAGGATACGGATGGCTCTCAAGAGCCCATTTCCACGCTTACATTCTTGATCCAATCTCATTGACCCTCCGTCAATGTTTAAGAATACCCGACCGTAGACCTCACTTCACTCCATTCCTTCCACCAAACATACCCCAACCGGGCCCGCACTCCAATCAGTCATTTTGGTAATACTCGAGTATACCGGAACCAAGAGTCTCATTACTACAAGATTTCCCAGTACAGTCCCCGTGGCACGTCAATATTCACGACCAAGCCCTCGCCGGCTCGATCCAATTGACTACCTACGGGGTTGAGCTCAATAATACAGTAAGGCCGTTGGACATTCGTCCAAACGACACCAAATCAGTTTTCCATGAATGGAATTCAATATCTCATATAGCAAGTGCAGTATTTCAGTAAAACGGTAAACAGTCCTGAATGGAATCACAAGGGGGTGAGGGCGGTCAAGTACACCCTCACCTCAATCATTTTCAATAGCCATATTAGCCGTCAAGGCATCAAATTCACATATACCAAAGCCACATTGTAACATTTAAGTGAGTAGTATACTCACCAATCAATTCAGTGCTATTTCATGCACTTCCGTCAGGAGAATGTCGTGAACCACCGTCACGCCCTAGAACACGTAAACAAATGCAATGAGACTCGATAACGAGTCACAAAACAATGTTGATCACAACCCCAATAGGGTTTTGCAAACATATACAAGCATTATAGCAAACCAGAAAATCAGGAAATGTAACTCATTTGACCCAACAACAAAAACAGTTTTGGCCTCCTAATGCGGTAATGGCACCAATTTCACTACGATTATCGGATGAGGGTGTAAGACCCACCATCGCGAAGCTAAGAGACAGGGATACAACAATGTAGAAGGCCACTCAGTCCCAATCCTAGCACAACTAGGTCAAAAATGCAGAAAACCAACCCAGAACCGTAATTGCAGGTTCCCAAATCACACAAAACTGTAATCAGTCCAATTCAGTCTATACAGGTCCAAATGCATTGATTCCAAAGGCATATGATAGCTAAGACATCAAGCTACATTTCATCAGAAGACACCAACAACAAAATCCAAACCAATTCCAGTCAAACCAGACGTTTACAATCACAGTTCGCACATTCTGATCACCCAGAACAGCAACAGTAAAAACAGTATAACTCACTCTACACTACTCAAAATGTCCTGAAATTTTGCAGGCACTTCAAACTCATCAATACCTACAACTTTCATGTTTTGAGCAAAGTCTAATTCTGCCTCTAACCCTATGATCCAAAACCGGACAGAATTGGGGGTTATCAACCCTAACTTTTCTCATTTCAATCCAAACCCAAAATTGATTGCAATTTCCTATCATATGCACCTACTAGAGCCATAGCCCCTTATTACCAACCATCAAAAACAACCACACCATCAAGATCACATAAAACCAGAAAATTCCTCAAAAAAATAAAAACTTAACCAAATCACTTCAAACCAAGAAATAAACCACAATTTCTAACACAATAGCCACCATTAGGCATAAATTCAACATCATTAGGTGTAAGAGGATAGTCAATCACTGCTTACCAAGTAAACAAGAGAGAGGAAGTGGTAGACCACCTTAGCTCCTCCAAAAAAACTTCACTAAGCAACTCACTAGCACCTAATGGAAAGCTTTTATGGAGAAGAAACTAGTTGATGCAATTGGTTTGGAAGATTGAGCTAAATGGAAGCTTGAAATTTGAAGCAATTCTCTTCCTTCTTGAGCTTGAGAGAGCCGGCCATGGAGGAGTAAAAATGAGTGAATTTTGAGCAATTTTTAAGATATTTAACCTTTTGGTCAAAAAAGTCAAAAATTGGATTAGTAACTCTTAAATCCTATCCAATGATACCATGACACTTGGCACCTCATTAATGCATTCCTATCCTTTCTTTTCTCTCTCACATCAATCATTTCACACACTCTACTTATCTCTTAACACCCAATAAATTTTACACAGTATCCGGAATTTAACCTAATTGGCCGAATTTTTCCGAACTTTTCGCACTAGTGGGTCCCACGTCCAATATATATTCTTAATTTTTCAAAAACTACCCAATGCTAGAAAAATCATCTAAAAACTATAATTACTCATAAAAATTCATCAGGAAAATTTCCTAAGCCAGAAAACGCAGAAAACATGCCATTAAAGGAAATAAAACCCTCGGAAAAGATTAGGGTTTTTATGGGTTCTCACAGGAACAGTGGACTTGGTACCTGCTATTTTAATAAGTGCTATTAAATATTGGTGGTTTAGGGTTTTAATTTTTGGTAGTTTCATGAGAAAATCTCATGATTTGAAGTTGTGGTGTGAAATTTTCAGTTTTTATGGTAATTTTCTGCACACACATGATGCTTAAGTGTTGGCCATGGTTTGGTAGTTTTGCTATGTGAAATATCTAGCTTTTATATGCTAGTTTGACTAGCCTAAAGAAAATTCCACCTTGTGATTAGGAATTTCAGTTTAGGGTTTTATTTTCTAACTTGAGTAGGTGACAGTTATATGCTTGATTTAGTAAGTTGTTGGTTTGGTATGTTTATGCTTGAGTAGAAACTATTTTGTGGGAAGGATGAAGCCTTGGATTGGCTAGAAAAAAATTAGTAAACACAAAGGAAATGCCGCTGAAAATTTGTCCACAGGGAACCTTGGGCAGTTTTAGGAAATCTGTTATATCTTGATGTAGAGAAGTTAGAATTGAGTTCCGTTTGTTGAGTTTGAAACTAGATTTAGAGTACTATCAATCACAAAAATTTCAGCATTGTTCTCAATTTCCATGAATATCTGTGATTTTTTAAAATTGACTGAAATTGCATACCTGTTCTATCTCTTACTGGGTGAAGCAGCAACTTTAGGTTGGAATTTGACTGACTTGTGGATTGGATCTTACAATGGTACCTTCTAGAAAGTTGTAACCCTTTGAATCTATTTCCTGACAATATAAAGTCTATAAATTTTGAACTTAAGAAACTTGAGATATGACTTTTCAAATGGTATGGCGCAAAACTAGAAAATTTCTGTTTTCCTAAAACTGTTCCTACTTTCATTTCCAACTTTAGGATTGGAGTTGGTTAAACTATTTTGAGGTTGGCTTATGAGTGGAATTGAGGTTTAAATGAAAGGAAATGAGTTTCTTCAAATCATTTTAGGTCGGACAATTTCCAACTTTGTATTTTGAATGCCTTTTCTAATTTCTCCAAACGTTTAATGATAAGTGGTACTCTTGTGCTCTAAATGACTTTTGCCAACGTTGATTGTAAGTACATGAGGATTACTTCTCGATTGGAACAAGCAAATATTATATTTTGATAAGTTATACGGGTATAAAACTTATAAATTGATGCATATTCTAAATAAAGTTTTGGAACCTTAATTTCTTCCTATAGTTTGGCTTTGTATTGCTAGTCTTTTACTATAGTATGTGACCACAGGCCTCGAGAGAGTTCAAGAGGGCATTTGATCAAAATATCCTGAGCTATTCAGTGATCAAGGTGAGAATTTCGAGGACAAAATTCTTTTAAGAGGAAGAGAGTGTGAGAACCCTCACTTTAAAACGCAATTTCCCTAAACTACATGCCTTGCCCTAAGATTTAAACCACTTTTTATATGCCCTTGCATTATATTCTACATGTGTTACAACAATTTCCTTGTATTGTATTTCATTTCCTCTACTTGAATTAACACATTTCTTTGAGTTAGTTTTAGTTTATTTCACCACTTACATTTTTACCAAATATTATTTTATTGTGGTTGGGACTTTATATGATAGGTTAGAGTTTTTAAATAAGTATTGGAACATTTGGAAGGGTTGAAACACCATTAGTCAAAGATTAAGGAAGAAATGGACAAGAATTGGGCCAAGTGGCCAAATCCTAGCCATGCATCTTGTTTGACCAAAGATTAGAGGAAATTTAAACCATTCTTGGCTCTATTATTTCTTATGTTGGCTGAATTCTTGAAGCTTCTCAAGGAAGAGAGAAAACTCCATTTTTCTTGCTTTCTAACCCTAGTTTGATCAAGAGCTAAAACCAAAAAAAAAAGAGTTTGAGTTAGTAGAGTGAATCTCCTCCAACCCTAGAGAATTTGTTTCAAGCTTGAAGCTTTCATTTTGGTGGATTGTTTTGGTGATTCAAGCTTCTTGCATGAGAGGTAAATAATCTTTAAATCTTGATTTTATGGTGTTATATCATGTACTATCAGTTTTAATAGCAAGCTACAAGTTATTTGGATGAGATTTGTGATTAATCTTCTTGAATGAAACAAGTAATAGTTGGGTTAGTTAGTATGCATACCATGTGTTTGATGAAATGTTTAAACTTTGTTCATGGTTTTTTATGAAGTATTAACATGTTTTAGACCCCTTTTGAGTTAGATTTAACACTTGATATATTGTTTAAGTGAAAATCATGAAAGGATGAAGGTTGGTGACATGAAGGAACTTGTGGACTGTTTTCTTTGTTCTTGGCTGACCGGTTTTGGAAGGAGAGGTTTCTCCTTGATTTTTGTGGTTTATTTGCACCTTAATAGTGCCTAAGAAACTTGGCTAGACATTTGTTAAGCTCATGTGTGAGTTGGAATGAAATTTAAGCAAGTAAAGTGGTTGGTTGGACCACTAGTGGACTGTTTTGGTTTCTCTTGATGACTAGACTGCTATGGTCATTCTTAATCATGTTGATGTAATTCATTTTGAACTCCAATGGCACTAGGTGACCTAAATCCCTGTATATGAACATTAGAGTACTGATTTGGGTGAATTTGAACCAAAACGAATGAAGATAGCACCAAGAACTAAAGTAGTTTTGCTTGAGGTTAGGGTTGATCCAGAGTTGGAAAATCAGCCGAATTGTCTAAGCTACTGGTACTAATAGGAGACGAACTAGAGTATGAATGGTACTGTTGGAAAGCCCTTCGAGTCTAGTTTCCAACGCCACTAACGGCACCTGATTCTGACCTTCCTACAGTGAGATATAGCCGTTTTCCCAAGACTGCGTGGGCGCGACTGTTTTACCTGCGAAGAACAACTTGAGCTTGGATGAAACTTTTCTTTTGCCCAACTTTCTTGCACTTGTCAAACTTGTTTTCTCATGAACTTTTACTGCATTTTGGGCCTAACTTGTACGGTGAATTGAGTAGATTTAACCACTCACTTGGTCACCTAATGAGCTCACTTTTGGGTTAGAATTGAGCCTAGTTTGTTAATGATTTCACTCGTTGCCCTAGGATTGGGAAACGATGGTGAACGTTACCAAGGAACGTCAACTCTACATTGCTTGACAGGTGAGTGTTCCAAGTACATGAAAATATTTACGTGGAATGTCTCCTTGCTTGAATAACATGCTTACTTGGTTAAAGTAACTTCTCTTGAATTGATAACCTTTGGGACGAGGATGTATTTTATCATACTCGATCCTTTGTAGTTCACTTCATGATATTAATATGAGATGAAATGTTTTGCTTGCACTTGACTTGTTGGTTACTCGGGTGGTTATCCCACGACTTATGTGTTACATGCTCATTATTGTTAGACAATGCTAGGTACTTAATTTCTTGTCTCATAGATAAGTATGTACTTTATTGCACTTGATCTCGCTTGACTAAACTTTGATATTTTGTTAAAATATGTATTGACCGTTTTGTTATAACTGATATGTGACCGGATTTGCTAAAGAGATTTCTAATTTTCTCCAGTTCTTCTTATTTGATCAAGTTTCGTAACCATCCGATTTTCAACTGTTTGGACTTGAAATGCTTGAATTGCTTAAAACATGATATATTGAACTTAATTGTGACTTGAACCTGTTTAGGCGAGTGTGCTCTTATGTATACTCAATTGACCCGACTTGACTAAACACTTGATATCTCCTTCACGCATGAACAAGTTACTTGATTTGTATATTGACTTGAAATATTTGAAATACTTGAGAATATGAATTACTGGACATTACTTGAGAGTATGAATTACTGGACAGTACTGGAATACTTGAGATTATGAATTACTGGACACTTGTGACTTGATTCTGGCTAGGCGAGTGTGTCATTATCACACTTGGCCTCCCTTTCTTGAATGATCTTGTACTCACTTGAACTTGATTAACCTGTACTTGTGTTTGTGCTTGTATTTGACTTGCCAGTGCTGAGCGGCCGTATGTACCACACTCCATCTGAGTGGGAGGTACCTCTCATCCCGTCTCAGTACTTTTATCCTGATTAAATCGATTGGAGAGTTATCTCATCGACACTAGGGCTGAGCGATCGCATGTACCACACTCCATCCGAGTGGGAGGTACCTCTCATCCCGTCTCAATACCTCTATCCTGTTTTGTCGAGTGGAGTGTTATCTCCTCAACTAACTGGTATATTCGAATATTACCACCACTGTTTAATTCTGAATACGAAGCGTTAAGTGACAACTAACATCTCCAAACTTTACTCTGTGAGCATTGGATAATTGCCAATGACTCCAATCTTGATTACTGAATACTTGGGGGTTATAAGCCATAGCCTGAATTACTGTATATCTGGGACTATAAGTCCAACCCCGGGGCTAGTTGGTCAAATCGAGCCGGCAAGAGCTTGGTTGAAAAGATCAACGAACCTTGGGTACTTCTTGGATGTTCGGACCTGGTAGGGGGTGATGGTGAACGGAAACTGGTGTAAAGTGGGGATCTACGGACGTTATACATTTGTGGTTGACGGAGAGTCAACGGACCTTGATCAAGCTACTGTGGAACTTGCTCCTGAGAGCAACCTATATCCTTTGACATGAATGTGTTCCTTACTGCACCATTTTGCATGTTTTATCTGGCTATTTGCTCAATTATATACTGCATTATAATCTCATCAAAGTTGACTTGTTTCTTGATGTCTGAATATGCTATCTTGTCTCGTATTTTACCTACTTAATTACTTGGAATCTCATTGGGCTTCTAGCTCATTCCACGCCATTTGTTTTCCTTACAGGGATGAGAAAATGAGAGGTTGACTTTAGGAAGGCCTCGTTTTCTTTTAAGTTTGTTAGTTGCTGGTGTGAGCACTGCATAGCTGTCTAGCCAACTTGTTTGGTTTGATTTTTGACAAGTTCGACTCTTTGGTTGTAATAATTTCGTTTTCTTTTGAGGGTCTATTTGTAAATCTTCATGTTATTTGACTGAGTCCTAGCGAGAGTTGGGCAGGCGGTCTGCCAAACCCTTGGGTACGCCCTAGGGTTATGTGGGGCTGTCACATTGTCTACCTAGTAATTGATGGTATTGAGCTAGTAATTGATGGTTTTGATGATATAGTGCTTGTTAGTATTGAGGTAGTATATGAATTTTTAGAGTAGAAGTGAATTTTCAGATTTGATGATGAACCTGCCCTGTTTCTGACCTGCATATTCATCCATGATAGGGGCCGAATCAGGTCTTACTCAAAACATGAGAGTTGTAGGGAATGGAGCTAACAATCTTCCTGTAAAATTTCAGCTTAATCGGCTCACTGTATCTTATGAAATGACTAAAATAACCCTGACTGCCCAAATGCCCTAATTCGCGGACAGTTTTCTATTTTCTCTGAAATTTCGATTTTTGACCTTGAAAATGAAAGAACTGGGTGTCGATGTTTTCACAGGAAATGTAGGTATCTGTCTTACCTTCAAAACGCCATAAAATATATCCTAATCTGATAGGATGTTAATTGTTAGTATTTTTATTGATAATTTTCCTCTTTATCCTTGCCAAATATTGCTTTAATTGTCGACATATACTTATATTTGGTATTTGGATCTATTTATAGGAAGTGGAACTGAAAAGCGTTTTAAAATGGGGACCTTCTTGTGAAGATTGCTACACACGTGAGAGATTTCCAAAAGCTCCACAAACCTGGCCCACATGATGCTAAGCAACGGATTTCATTTCCATTTGCTGATGAAGAGTTGCCTTCCTATTATTAAGTCCAGACAAGTCCACTAGCAATAAGAAATCAAAAGGAGAGAATTCAGCAGGGACCACGTAACAAAGTTGATGGATTGATTTAGAAAATGTGTTCTTCTTTTGGGAGTACTTTGATGATGAAAGTAGCTTTTCTATTTGCTTCCTACGTAACTAGTTCTCTGATGAAACTAGTGCAGAGGACATTAGACTAGTTTTCTCTCTACGGAGGAAAAGATAGGAACTTTGGTTTTTAGAATAGGAGTTGTTCTTTCTTTTGTTGTGTGGTGTGGAGTTTTCTTCAGTGGTTGGATTTCTTCCTTCTCTTCCATGAGACTTGTTTTATTCCATTAGACTACGGAGAATCAAATTCTCATTCTAGACTATTGGCAAGAAATAGATGTCTTTGAAGTCAATTAAATTGCGTGAAAATTTTCTTATGAGGCGTGGCTAATCTTCTCATCTAGTCAAGAATCAACACGACGACGCATTCCCAAATATCTGTGGGATCGAATTAATTTTCATATGTTCCTTGATATGTTAATATTTGCATGTTTTCTATTTGAATTTTCATGGGATTATTTTGTTAATTGGATATCAAGGGCCTGATGTACAATTTGACTTATTAATCTCCTGTCACATTAATCAATTAAATTTGTAATTGTATAATTGGTTAATATAAGTGGCAACTAGTATTTTCACATACTAGGGGAATGGGCAATCTGATTTAAATAACCCTCGTAGCGTGTTATTAATTTGAGTTAGGCTTTTCTAGTTTTTAAGGCAATTAAGAAATTAATTCCTACAGTCGTACTTAGGAGTATTTCCTGGTTAGGGGTAATCAACGGTCGTACCTTGGTTATCAATAAATTAAGAAAAAACTGGTCATCAGAGCTTTTCAGCGACTATAACTAACCTGTTAATAAAATTAAGTGAACCTTCTTTGTGAGGACCCGCAAATTTCTCATATTTTTTCTCAAAAATGCCCTTTTATTTGGAAATTATTATTTATTAAAGCCCTACTACCCAATTATTCCACAATAAGTGTAAATAAACCTAGAAAGTAGGGTTTCACTTTTGGTTTCAAGATTGGAGCAAAATTAGGGTTTTCGCGATTTATCGCCGGATGAATTTTCGGTACTGAGCAAGGATCAAATTTGGTGATTAAAAGTGACTTTTAAGTGAGAAATAATATGTGATTAGGAGCAATGATATAGAGTTGGTGAATAGGAAGTAAAAACCCTAGTACGTGTGTTTTTAAGAAAAACGGCGCGAACCGACGGGTACCGCGCACTACCGATTGAACGCACCACTTGACCACCACTTTCTTACCATACAAGCTTATTGATATTTGAGCAAAATATCTTCTTAATTGTCAGCTGCCTTTGACCGAAAATTGAGGCTAAAATAACAAGGAAAAGGAAAGAGAAAAATGAAAGGTGGTGGTGGCGCCACCCTAGAGTTTCTTGACCAAGAGTTGGTCTTTCTTCTTATTTCCAAATTTTGCACTTTTCTCTTCATTTTTTCTGCTGCTGGCCGACCAAAAGAGAGAGAGAAAGGGAGAGCAAAAGAAAACTTCTTTCTTCTTGAATCTTAGCCAAATCAAGTGAGAAAATCGATTTCCAAACCGATTAAAGTGTTAATTGTGAGTTGGGAAGCTAGAGGAACTAGAAATTTTCAAAGGAGGTGGATTATCACTCATCCAAGCTTGTCTTTGAGGTATTAAATCTGATCATGGTCCTTGATCTTTTAAATCTTGCGTTAAGATGTTATTTAGCTTAAGTTTTGTCTTGATTTCAAGATGTGCAAGTGATTGTGATGATTATTGGATGAAATAAACAAGTTAGGGTTTTGGGGATTTGCTGCCAAACTTGATGTATGATTCATATAGGTTGTATTTAAGGTTATATAAGGGGTTTTGGTGGTGTTGGAAGTAAGAAATCAAGGAAGGTTGCATTGAAAACTGAAAAGTTCAGATTTCTGGAAAATTTCCCCTCTTTCTGCCCGGTTTTGTTTCTGCATATTAGAGGCCGAATTAGCCTTAGGTTAAAACATGAAAGTTGTAGATAATGGTATTTTATAGGTACCTACAAAATTTCAGCTCAATCGGAGCAACGTAGGTGGTGAAAAGACCAAAATATCCTCACTGTTTTAAGGTTTTTCCCAGTAGTCCGTTTGGTCAGTTTATCCAGTTTATCACGTTTATTCACTAGGATCCGCACTGATTTAGCTTTTTTCCAAAACATGAAAGTTTTAGTATTCTGACTTAGCTTTTAAACGCCTATAATAACACCTTAATCGGACCTTGGTAACCTGAGATATGACCATTCCAGTACAGAGCGGTTAAATAGCCGACTAGTTAGATTTTGGTTCTGTAAATTGAGGATTTGATTAGGTTGCATTGGAAACTGGACTTAGTGATCTTCATAAACATTGTATCCCTGTGTCTTAGCTTCGAAATGGTATAAGTTGCGCCTCAATCCGATAAGCGTAGCCTCGGATGTGTTATTTCCGCAACCACACATCAAATCTGTCTTTTGCTAGATTGTATTTCCGCACTTGTTATTACTTTGATTCTTATTCTTATGATGTTATGAGCCTAGGGAACGGCTATTGACTTGGATTTATGATATATATGACTTTATGATTGGCTGAGGAAAAATAATGAAGCCAAAATGGCTGGAAAATTAGGTAAATACAAAGGGCGTGCTGCCCAAATTTTCGCTCGAAGGCTAGGTTTCTATTTGAACTTGTATACTTTTGTTTGGCCAATACCATGACCGGCTTTCCATTTTAAAACATGATTTTTCATCCTTGGGTTCAAACAACCCTCTTTTTACTTGAAAGTCATCTTTACACGTTTTACTCCTAATTAGTCGGGTTTCTTTGTTTCCCGTAAATGTTTTGCTCGATAAACTGTAATATGTTCTCTTGTTCAACCTTAGGTTTCATTGGTGACTAAGGGTAATATCCGGAAGGATATTTTGCACGTTATTTTGCATAACTAGGTGAGTGTTCCTTGTTTGCTATATTTCCTTGACTTATTGGCTTGTTATTATTGATTGATAATGTGTTAAGTGCTTTCAATGATTGTTAAAACGAGTTTTCTAGGCGAGGGTGTACTTTATCGCACTCGACCTAAATAAATGTGAAATTTTCAATGATTAAGGATTAAATGTTACTTGTGCATGAATGTAAGCCTTTTTGCTGAACTGGCCACTGCCCTTCGTTACCGATCGACTCGAGCCAGAAGCGGATTCGGTCGGGCGATATGGTGACCCTGGGTGAATTTGGTATACTCGAGTATTACCTTGTAGTCCGGCCACGTCCGGATGGGTGGAGTCCGGCCAATGTCCGGATGGGTGGAGTCCGGTCAACGTCCGGAAAAGGGATAAACGAACAAAAGGATGAACGAGGGATTCTACTTACAAAAATGTAATTTTAAACGATTGGAGGAATAAGGGGAAAAGTCAGGGGAACGAACGAACAAGCAAATAGCTCCATGTGGGCCGTATCCTTTTAATCAATGTTACTATCGCTTTCCATTGTAAATGTTTCTTGAATTATTGATACTCCATGTTTAATGTATTGAATTGATTGTTTGATTATCTGTTCGGAACCTCACTGAGCTTTTAGCTCACCCCTTTAGTTTTGTTTTCCTTAACAGGGGACGACGAGCAGGATGAGAGCATAGACTAGCCTAGTCTAGGTCTTTTGTTTCTTTTGTAATGGTTCTCGCCCTAGTGCTTGGCACGGGCTGGTTGTATGGTGAAGTGAGAACCTTTGTACATTTGATGGCTGTACTTCCTTTTGAGATAGCAATGTATATAAGTTCTGCTTTAAGTTTGGATTTCTGCCCTATTTATTCTTGTGATTTATTCTGGATTTGATTAAGGAACGACTGAGTTCCGGCAAGAGCCGGGCAGGCGACCCGCTGAACCCTGGGGTACGCCCTAGGGTGAGGTGGGGCCGTCACATTCTTTGCTTCAATGATCGGATGAATGGACTATGTCTGCGTAGTTGTATCCTTGGCTAGAATTTATGTGACAGCCTCACCTCCTCCTAAGGCGAACCAAAGGGTTCGGAACTCTCGCCGGAACTCAGTCGTTCACTTCAATCCTCAATCAAAACTAGATTAAACCCACAAGAATAAACATAACGATAAACCAAAACTTAAAGCGAAACTTATATACATTGCTATCTCAAAAGGGAGTACAAACGTTAAATATACAAAGGTTCTCAATTCTTCATACATCCAATCCGTGCCAAAAGGTAGGGCGAGAACCATTACAAAATCAGAAATCTAGGCTAAGCTAGTCTATACCAAGCTCCCGTCCCGGCTCACCTTCTCCTGTTAAGGAAAACAAAACTAAAGGAATGAACTAAAAGCTCAATGAGGTTCCGAACACATAATCATACAATTAATCCAATACATTAAACATAGTGTACCAATAATTCAGGGAACATTTACAATGCAAAGCGATAATAACACATTCATTAAAAGGATACGGGCTCACAGGGAGCCATTCAATCGTTCGTTCATTCATTCTCCTGTCATTCCCCTTATTTCTCCAATCATTTAAAAATGCATTTTTGTAAGTAAAACCCTCGTTCGTTCATTCATTTCATTCACCCCCTTTCTGGACGTTAGCCAGGCTCCACCAGAATTCAAGGTAATACTCGAGTATACCAAACGTTCACACCCAGGGTCACTATATCGCCCGACCGAGTCCGCTTCTGGCTTGAGTCGATCGGTAACGAAGGGCAGGTTCCAGTTCAGCCAAAAGGCTTACATCATGCACATGTAACGTTTCAATCATTCAATCATTGAAAATTTCACATTTTCTTTAGGTCGAGCGCGATAAAGTACACACTCGCCTAGAAAACTCGTTTTGGAAATCCTGGAAAGCACTTGACACATTGTCAAACAATAACACAAGCCATGAAGTCAAGGAAAATATAGCAAACAAGGAACACTCACCTAGTTATGTAAAATAACGCCCAAAATATCCTTCTGGGTCTTACCCTTAGTCACCGAGAAAACCTAAGATTAAATGAGAAAGAATATTACAGTTCATCTAGCACAAACAATTAGGTGAAATCAAAGAAACCCGACAAATGATGAGTAGAACGTATAAAAATGACTTTAAAGTGAAACGAGGGCATTTGGACCTGTGGACGGAAATAACTAGGGTTTCATAAACCAAACTCAAAAGGGTTATAAAATTTCCAACGGAAAACACTTGAACCAAAGACAAGTCGGAATCCAACTAGATAGGCTAAGAACTATTGTTTTCGGAATCGTTTATGTGGTTCAAAATCAACTCATATTCAAGTAGATATTATAGACTAAATGTCTTGATGAAAACTATGTAGAAAGGAGGATAAAAGACCTTAATTTCACACTTAAATCCTCACTTGAAAGTAGTTCATTTATAGCCGAGAAAACCCTAACTCATTCCTCTTTATTTTGGTACGGAGTAAGTAAATATTTGGAGTTCCAAATGGAAGAGGTATCATGTTTTAACATGGTAAAACGGTCATGGTAGTTGCCAAGCGGAAATATATGAGTTCAAATGAAAAAGAGCTTCTCGAACACCCTTCGAGAGCACCAAAATAGTTGTCCATGAAATACGCCTAACTTGACACAAAACACATTTCCAAAACCATTTTTAACTCACTCACATTACAGGAAAATAAATAGACGGCATTTGCCCCTAAAACTTCATTTTCTTCCTACAATCAAATACCCAAACTTGCAAGAATCAAACACAATCACACATACGGTTAACAAGCAATAAAATACATCCAATTAGGCCACAATACCCTTTACTCAAAGCCAATTAGAAGCTCAAAAGCCAACCATTAGAAAACCCCCAAATTCAAAACCCTAGAACCGGAATTTATCCCCACAAGCGGCAATTTTCCGCAAACAACCGCAATTAACGTACAAAAGCTCCATTTAACACCATTTTAATCCATCAATCCAAGACCAATCCATGACTATCATATAAAATCAAAAAAATACCCAATAAATCAGAAATTGAACCAACTTGACTTAAAACCATGAAATCATCCACAATATAGCATCTCTAACCTTTACAAGCCACTAATTAACCACTATTAGCACCAAAAGAGAATTTCTTAACAACTCACCTTATGAGCTCAAGAAAGGTAGAAACTTAAGGCTTCCCCTCCAAAAACAACTCCACCAAGACCTCTAACCCTACTTAGCTAGCGCTTGTACGGAGTAGTTTGAAAATCCAACGGTTAAAACTCAAGATTTGAGTGAAAATTGAAGTTAGAAAATGATGAGCTTTCTTTCTTTCTCTCAAGGTGCATGGCTAAACAAGGGAAGGAAATGAAGATATTTTGGGGCCAAAATAGTATAAAAGAGAAGGAAACAAGCGGTCGAAGTTGGTGGCCGCCTGTGCCACGTCACAATCCGGCCGGATTCTTGGCCGGATTCAAGGCAGAGGCAAAACACATTTTTTTTTTTCAAAAGGTTCCAACAATCCGGCTGGCAATCCGACCAAGAACTGGCTGGATTTGCGGCCGGATTTGAGGCAGAGACGAAACTAATTTTTTGTCCAAGACCCTTCAACAATCCGGCCAGCAATCCGGCCAAGAACTGGCTGGATTTGCGGCCGGATTTGGCCCTTTCCTGTTTTCACAAAAATGTTTTCTTTCCAAGCTTGAACGACGCTCATCCGTTCTTCCAATAAAGATACATATATATAGATCCATATAAGCTCACACAACTACACGTAATATACACAATCACACGTTCATATATATGCAATGAAGGCCTCCTTAGAAATGGATGGAGAATGGTTTTCTTTTCAATTTAAAAAGAACAGGGAGAATAACCAAAATGCTGAGACAAATGTGAAAATTTTTAGGGTTCTCACAATTTATTTATTATTTATTTAATTTCTATTTACATTCGTAGTAATTAATCATTTATTTTTGGTTAAATTGTTTAATTATTTTTAGTTTCATTTTGATAAAAATCCCCCGTGTCCCGAACTTGAAAAGAATCGAATTTTTTTCACACAAAAAATTTATATTTTTCTTGAGCAGGTATTTATTATTGCACAGGCTCGACACCTGTCAATTTTTGGCACCGTTGCCGGGGACTGACGTTAATTATTTGTTTCTTTTTAAATTCATTTTTTTTTCTAATTTTCTGATATTTTTCTAGTTTATGCCTCGCTCTTCTCGTACAGGTGAATTAATTTTTGACCCTGAAGTAGAGAAGACAGCGCGTAGAACGAGGAAATAAACCAGGCAGCTCAGGGAGGAACAATACGGTATTGCACCTCAGGGACTTGATCCAGAGGTTGAGCCGACAAATTTGTCTGGTGACAATTCGAGTGATTCAGACCAAGAGAAAGTCACTATGGCAAATGCACGAACATTAAGGGAGTTGGCTGCACCTGATTTAAATTAGCAACCCTTGTGCATTACTTTTCCACATTTAAATGATGACACCTCCTTTGAACTAAAATCTGGTCTAATTCATCTCTTGCCATCTTTCCATGGTCTACCAGGTGAGGAGCCCTACAAGCACTTGCAAGAGTTTAACGTCGTTTGCAACAGCATGAATCCCCCAGGAATTACAGAAGAGCAAATAAAGATGAGGGCCTTCCCCTTCTCTTTGAAGGACTCCACGAAAGACTGGCTCTACTACCTACCGTCTGCTAGTATCACCACGTGGGACCAACTGAAGAAAAAATTCTTGGACAAGTACTTTCCGGCGTCTCAAGCTGCAAGCCTAAGGAAGGAGATATGTGGCATCAACCAACACCTAGGCGAGTCTCTCTATAAGTACTGGGAGAGGTTTAAGAAACTGTGCATCAAATGCCCTCAGCATCCGATAAGTGAGCAACTGCTCATCCAATACTTCTATGAAGGGCTACTCTTCAGGGACAGAAGCATAATCGATGCTGCAAGTGGAGGGGCGTTGGTGAACAAAATGCCTCGAGGAGCATGGGAGTTGATTGAAGGGATGGTTGAGAACTCACAGTAGTTTGGTTCAAGAGAGGACATCCCGACGCGTAAGGTGAATGAGGTAGAAATATTCTCTATCCAACAGCAACTCTTCGAATTGACGTCCTTCGTGAGACAATTAGCTGTGGGGAGTGCCTCACAAGCCAAAGTGTGTGGGGTGTGCACTGCCGTGGGTCATCCTATGGAAATGTGTCCACTAGTTCAAGAAGAAACTGCAGAACAAGTGAACATAGCTAGCCACGCGCCCGCGCCAAGAAAGCAGTATGACCTATACTCAAGCACCAACAATCCTGGTTGGAGGGATCACCCCAACCTTAGCTATGGAGGAAATAGGCAGTCTAACTTTGTGTCAAATAGACAGCACGGACACCAACAACAGTACCATCCTCGCCCACCACCACCACCACCACCCCCTTCAAACTCAAGTCCGTCCATGAAAAAGATGATGAAGCAATTACTTGCTAATCAACAAAAGATGGATTCAGACTTGCAAAGCATGAGGAATCAACTGGGACAGGTGCAATCATTGCAAAATCAAATGAATCAAATGGCCATAACGATCAACTGTTTGGAATCCCAAATTCAAGGGAAGTTGTCATCTCAACCTGAGGTGAATCCAAAGAATGTAAGTGCAATGGCCTTGAGGAGTGGCAAGGAAGTCCAAGGACCCGAACCTGTGATTCCTAAAAAGTAGGATGAGGAATAGATTGAGAAAGAGTTGGAAGAGGAGGGCAGAGACAACAAAAATGTAAAGGTACTCCCGAACCCAATTACTACAGCTAAAACTAATCCACCTCCCTTTCCTAACAGGTTAGAGAAACCAAAGAAGCAAGACAAGAAAAAAGAAGTCTTGGAGATCTTTCGCAAGATGGAGATCAACATATCTCTACTGGATGCGATTAAACAAGTACCCAAATACGCAAAATTTTTGAGGGACCTGTGTGCCAACCGCAAGCGGTTGAAGGGGGATGAACGAGTTATAGTTGGGGAGAATGTTTCAGCAATTGTACAAAGGAAACTTCCACCGAAATGCGGGGACCCAGGTATGTTTACTATTCCTTATAGGATAGGTAATAGTTTGATTGGAAAGGCCATGTTAGACCTAGGAGCCTCGATTAATGTCATGCCAAAGTCTATTTATGCTTCCTTGAACTTAGACCTTTTGAAAGAGACTGGAATAATAATCCAAATAACTGACAGGACCAATGCATACCCTGACGGGTTGATTGAAGATGTTTTGGTAAAAATTAATGAATTAGTTTTTCCAACTGATTTTTATGTGCTTGACATGGAGGATGAACACTCCCATGATCCGTCACCTTTATTATTAGGTAGACCCTTTTTTAGCACAGTTGGAACCAAAATTGATGTTAATAAGGGTATTTTGTCTATGGAATTTGATGGTGAGATTGTTCACTTTAACATCTTTGAGATCATGAAATATCCATCCGATTCAAATGTTGGCTCTGTTTTCTCAGTTAATGTTATTGACCCTGCTATACAGGAGGTTTTTGAAATTGAAGGCAGGGATGAGCTAGAGGTCGCCCTAACCAGGCACTTCGAGTCTGAAATGATCTCTGGGGTAGAATTGAGTGAAGAGCTCAAATATGTAATTGGATCGTTGCGAACGTTACCAACCATGAAGACAAGGTATGACCTCACACCCAATTTTATACCTGAACCTCACAAAAAGTTACTTCCATCTGTGGTGCAGGCACCTGTCTTGGAACTGAAACCGCTGCCGAAACACCTGAAGTATGCATACTTGGGTAAAGGGAAGACATTTCCAGTGATCATCTCCGCGGGTTTATCAAAGATTCAAGAAGATAAACTATTTCGATTTCTCAGGAAATATAAGCAGGCAATAGGATGGACCATGGCCGATATTAAGGAAATTAGCCCTGCGGTGTGTATGCATCGAATTCGACTCGAGGAAGGTGCTAAACCCGTGCGGCAGGCTCAGAGGAGATTAAATCCCCTTATGATAGAGGTAGTGAAGAAAGAGATCCTGAAACTATTGGATGTGGGAATTATATTCGCAATATCAGATAGCCCGTGGGTGAGTCCAGTATAGGTGGTCCCGAAAAAGGCAGGGGTGACGGTAGAACCAAATCAAGAGGGTGAGCTCATACCAATTTGAAAGTCTACCGGATGGCAACAGTGTATCGATTACCGGAAGCTAAACGTCGTCACGAAAAAGGACCATTTCCCCCTCCCTTTCATTGACCAGATGGTAGAGCGATTAGCATGTCGAGCTTACTATTATTTCTTGGATGGATTTTCAGGTTATTTCTAAATTGCCATCGCACCCGAGGACCAAGAGAAAACTACTTTCACATGCCCATTTGGAATATTTGCATATCGAAGGATGCCATTTGGATTGTGTAATGCACCTACTACCTTCCAAAGATGTATGGTAAGTATCTTTTCAGAGTATGTTGAGAAGATTATTGAGGTTTTCATGGACGATTTTAGTGTGTATGGTGAAAGTTTTGAAAACTGTCTAGATAACCTGAAATTGATCTTAGTAAGGTGTATAGAAAATAATCTCGTGTTTAATTGGAAAAAATGTCACTTTATGGTCGAGCACGGGATAGTCTTGGGTCATGTAGTATCATCTACAGGTATCGAGGTTGATAAGACAAAAATAGATGTTATATCTACTTTACCTTACCCCGCGAGTGTACGGGAAGTTCGTTCCTTCTTGGGTCACGCAGGTTTCTATAGAAGGTTCATCAAGGATTTCTCAAAGATTGGAGCACCCTTGTTCCAACTTTTGCAAAAAGATGTATTTTTCGAGTTCGATGAAACATGTAAGGGGGCATTCGATAAGTTAAAGGAGTTCTTAACCTCCTCACCTATTATCCAACCCCCTGACTGGAACCTCCCACTCGAGATCATGTGCGACGTCAGCGATTATGCAGTTGGTGCGGTATCGGGTCAAAGAGTGGGAAAGGCAGCCCATGCTATCTACTACGCATCTCGAGCCTTGAACGGAGCTCAATTGAACTATTCAACCATCGAAAAGGAGCTTTTAGCAGTTGTTTTTGCCTTAGAGAAATTCCGGTCTTATTTACTTGGTGCTAAAGTTATTATTTTTTCTGATCATGCAGCTTTGCGGTATCTGTTGACCAAGAAAGAGGCAAAACCACGATTGATACGGTGGATATTGTTGTTACAAGAGTTCAACCTGGAGATCTGAGATAAGAAAGGGGCGGAGAACCTGATAGCAGATCACTTGAGTCGAGTACAAGTCGTCAAAGATGACCTCCCACTGAGAGAAGCATTCCTTGATGAGCATTTATTTTCTATTAACTCATCTTTGCCTTGGTATGCGGATATGGTTAATTTTCTAGTCACTGATAAGTTTCCTACAAGATGGCCTAAAGCGAAGAGAGACAAATTGAAAAGCGATGCAAAGTTCAACATTTGGGATGATCCTTACCTCTAGAAGCGGGGTGCCAACCAAATTATCAGTAGATGTGTAAGTGAAACTGAATTTCAATCTATTCTAACCTATTGTCACTCTTTTGCGTGTGGAGGTCACTTTGGACCGAAGAGAGTGGATTCTATTGGCCAACCCTATTCAAGGACGCCTACTCATTTTGTAAGTCCTGTGATAAGTGTCAACGAGTGGGTAATATCTCTCGTAGGGATCAAATGACTTATACCCCAATAATTTTTATTGAAATTTTTGACGTTTGGGGTATTGACTTTATGGGTCCTTTTCCTTCGTCCTTTGGTTTTTTTGTATATATTGCTTGCTGTACATTATGTTTCGAAGTGGGTAGAAGGAAAGGCCATCCGCACTAATGATTTCAAAGTGGTTGCAGAATTCGTTAAGTCTAATATTTTTGTCCGCTTTGGGATCCCGCGAGCAATTGTAAGTAATCGTGGTACTCATTTCTACAACAAGACAATGCTGCAGTTTTTAAGAAATACGGTGTCTTGCACAAAGTCTCCACATCCTACCATCCTCAAACAAATGGTCAGGCGGAAGCGTCGAACCGAGAGATCGAGTCGATTCTAGAGAAGATGGTTCGATCCGATAGGAAGGATTGGAGTATGAGACTAGAGGATGCACTATAGGCATACAGAACGGCATACAAGACACCCATTGGCATGTCCCCTTACCGATTGGTATTTGGAAAACCATGTCATCTCTCGGTCGAGTTTGAGCATAGAGCATTTTGGGCGGTCAAGCAATGCAATATGGATATTGAGGAAGGCGGAATTCAAAGAAAATTACAATTACAATAATTGGAGGAGATTCGAAATGAAGCATACGAGAATGCTGTGATTTATAAGGAGAAGAATAAGGTATTTCATGACCAACAGATATCAAGGAAAACATTCGTCTCTGGGCAAAAAGTTCTACTGTACCACTCCAAATTGCAGCTATTTCCAGGTAAATTACGTTCTCGTTGGATCGGTTCTTTTGTTGTGACTAATGTCTTTCATTATGGTGCAGTGGAGATCTAGAGTTTGAAAACGAAGAAAAAATTTGTCGTGAATGGTCACCGTCTCAAGCCGTATTATGAAGGATTTCCAGTTGAACAGGTGGAGATGATGCAACTGGAAGATCCGATTTGCTTAGTTTAAGCAAATTCTGGACTCCGTCTAGCCAAAGACGTTAAACAAAGGCGCTTTTGGGAGGCAACCCAATTTTTGATTTTGTTGATTTTTGTTGTTCAATTCGTTAAATATGTTGTTTCTCACTTGGGTATTGCTTAAACTTGATATTTTCTCTACTATGACCAGGACAGGTGATCATGGCGTGCCCACGCGAGGAGGGCATGCATTAATCTTGCAAGTTCCAACTTCAAGGTCAGTGGATGTTTCTAAAACATGGCATGCCCACGCCATGTTGGAAAAATCCCAACATTCCGAAGTGGAATCTTGGCATGTCCGCATGGAGAGGGCACGCGTTAATGTTCAAAAACTGATTCCCAAGATCAGTAGATATTTTCTAATCTTGGTGTGCCCACGCCATGTTTGACGAACCAGAACAAAGAAAATAAAAAAAATTATTTTTTTTATTTTTTAATTGTATTTTAAGAAAAAAATAATATACAAATAAAATTAATTCAGCAATTAAATTTTTGAAATTTAAATTCAAAAAAATCAAAATACAGTTACTTTCCTTCTTAACATTCGGTTTAGTTTTTCAGCAATTCAATTTTTGAAAAAAAAAAAAAAAATGTAAGACCAAAAACTATTCTTCTTAACATTCGGTTTAGTTTTTCAGTAATTCAATTTCTGAAAATAAAAAAAAAATGTAAGACCAAAAACTATTTTTTTCCTTGCTTTTTCTCTTTTCTTCTTTTTCTTTCTTTCTTTTTCTTTTCTTTCTTTCCTTTCTTTCCCTTTTCTTTCTTCTTCTTCCCCGATTCCTTCTTCTTCCTCGCGCACTCCGCCTTGCTCTCTTCTTCTTGCTCGACTACCACACTCCATCTCCACGGACAGCCAGCCCACGACCTCTCTCCCACGAAGTGCACTGCACTTCACCAGCTCGCCCAAGCTCCTCCTCATCACCTCAGGTCGCCAAGTTCAGCAGCCCACGCCGCTACTAGCCACTCTTCACTGACGCACGGCCATCACCACCACCACCACCACCACCACCACCACCGCACTCTCTCTCGCCAAACACCACCAGCTCCCTCCTTCGCCAAAAGTGTTCACTGTCTCTGCATCTATCTCTCTTCTTTCTCCTCGTGCATGAACCAGCGACAACTGCCCAAGCCACCACCAGTCCGCATCCACCTCTGCTGCTACTGCCATCACGCCACCTCCAAGCTCCATCTTCATCGTTCACCTCTCCACCCTTCCTTTTCCCTCGCGGTCGCCCAGCTCTTCTCTCCAAACTCACACGCAGCTCTCTCTCTCTTTCTCTCTCGTTGTCCGCCAGTTAGCAAGCTCCACCTTACCTTTCTAAGCTCGCAGCCGCGCGCACCACCAGCTAGCCCCCGCCTCTGCGCAACAGCTCCAGCTCCCCCACTGTCACAGCCACCATCCGCAACCCAGCTGTCCACCTCTCTGCTCCGCACCTCTACGCACGCTGCCTCTCGTTGCCTCCACGCCAGAACCAAACACACCTCTCCCACACTTCCATCCGCGCGTCACCACCTACCAATTTTTGACAGGTGGAGGTATTGCTATTTCTCCATCGATTAGTACTTTTCAGGATCTTAAATTGCTGGAATTTGCATTTTTTTTCTTGGGTCTTCTGATTGATAAAGGCAGGAGGTGACTTGGGGATTTTCTGGAGTTAATTTTGGGTGGAATTAATTTTATTTGCTGCTCTATTTGAGGGTATTTTCTGGTATTCATTACATTGCTGAATATTGTTTGGGTTTTAACTACTTGAGGCTTTTATTTCATCTGTGGGGATAAAATTTGAAGGCTCATGTGCCAATTCATTTGTTTGAGAATTGTTGGGGGTCATTTGAGAGTTATTTTTCACTTGGCCCCATTTTAATTTCTGCTATTTTGTGGTACTGATTGGTGTGTTTCGATTTATTAGCGCTTAGGGTTGGTCATTTGAGTTGTTTCTTATTTGTGGGTAGCTCCTTCCTGCATTTGTTTGTTGATTTGAATGATTATTGGGGTTAGTTGAGTGTGTAATTAACTATCCAATTGGAGACAGTTATTGAGATTTTGAGTGGTATTGTGTCTAATTGCTGAAATTTGGTGATTTGTTTAGACATTAACACTGCTCATAGTTTGTTCGAGTGAAATTGGTTGGATGTCCTTTGCCCTTTTTAGTTTAATTGTTGCATTGTTTGGGATTGTTTTCTGGCATTGATTGAACTGGTGGGCATTAATTGGGCCTCAAATTGAGACATCTTTTGACCTTTAGTTGGTCATTTCTGGGTTTGTTTGTTGAATAAGGAGGCGGCTGTGACGCTTGCTTATTGTAGTTGGATTGCCTCTCATTACCTTGTTGCGAATATTCTATCCATTCATTTCAATTGCTAGGTATTATTGGGGCATTTGGATAGCCTGTGGGGCCTGAATTGTGCATTTTGTCATTTGAATTGACTAATAGAGAGGCCCCAGTGGTTATTACAATTGTCATTGCTTTGAATTTGTTGGTTCTAATTTTTGTTGGAAATTGTTGTCTGTTGTTAATTGGAGTGATATTTGGAGAAAATTGTGAAACCCAGATCCTCTTCTAGGTCTAGGACACCTAGGACCTCTCGGCCTCACCCACCTCAACCCACCATTCCCGCCTCTGACCCCTCGCACGATCCCTCTTCCTCTGGGAGAAGGGCTCGTCTTGAGAGGTAAAGAGGTGTTCATATTTCTGACCCCTCACATTTTGGAGGCAATTTGAACTTCACCAAAGCCGCCGACACAGCGATATGCTATTTGTTGTGAACGGTGAATTATTCCTTGCCGCTATCAGGACGCTGCCACATTAAATCTTTTGAATATACCAGTTGACTTTGACCGCTTGATTAATGCCATCGGGTGGCATCCCTACACATATATTGTTGATTGTCCGGCATTTGTTGAGTTGGTTAGGGAATTCTATACCACATTTGAGTTTGACATTTCCACTGGTTACATAGTCTCTACCCCCAATGTCATTCATTTTCGATTAATGGGTCAAGAATTCCACCACTCCATTACTGATTTCAATCTAGCCTTTGGTTTTATTGATAGGGCCTACGCCGACTCTCGTGAGTATGCCGAGAGTGCTTGTGACTACGTAGAGCTCTTCTTCTCTCGCTATAGCTATATTTGGAAAGAGATGTCCGTAGATTGTGTACCTTACGACCCTAGGAAATCCAAGAGCTCTTATCTCAAAGACCTGACTTCTCGCTATATCCAGCGTTTCTTGGCTTATAGTTTCTCAGGCAGGCGACATAGCTCGGGCATTTTATCTAAGTCAGAGTTTTTCTTTATTTGGTCCATGCATAATAACATTAAAATTAATTTGGGGTGCTGGCTAGCTTCTCAATTCAAGTCGATTTTGACTAAAAATAAGCGCCCCTTGATTCTTGGATCATACATTACCCATTTGGCTGTTAATTTGCATGTGCTTGATCACTCTAACCATGATTTGCATGTAGCATGTCTAATGGAGCCTTTAGACATCCCTTGTCTAGAGAAAATGGGCTTGGCTAGGGAGGGTGACAACGGGTGAGAGGTTCCACCACAGGGACCATCTCGTATTCCCCCTCGTTTATCTTTTGCCCGTTCCTCCATTGCTAGCGGTGACCCCGGCCCTTCGACCTCCGCTCCACCTCCTCCAACCCCAAGGGCTGATGACTGGCACCAACTCCAGATGCGAGTTTAGAAACTGGAGGCTCAGGTAACCAATATTGATGCGAATGTGCATAACATGGCGCAGAATTTGGCAGCGTTTATGCACCATGTGGGTGTTGAACCTCAATTTGCACCTAAACCGCCGCTCTTTTGACGACTTAAGGGGAGTATCGTTGCCCTTCTTCTTACTTTTACTGTTTAATTGTCACATTGAGGGCAATGTGTACTTTAAGTGTGGGGGGAGATTTGGATTTGACTAGAGTTTCTTTAAATTGTTGCTTATCTTACTATTGTCTTGATGAATAATTATGGCAACTCACTCGTCTATTGCTGGTTATGATTTATTCTATGAATTTAGTTTAAGTGGCAAGTAAAAGCATGTTATCTTGGTGAATATCATGAGTTTAATGACTTGGAGAAAATTGTGGTTAAATTGTTTAGGCAATATAAATATTTTACTAGCAATTGTTGTGTGGATTGGGCGATTGTTGATCTCAGTTCTCCATGTTAGGAGATGACGTGGGCCATGATCTTTAATTGTCGATATTCTGATGCTTTAATTGCGATTAATAAATGACTCTACTCCACTAGTGTCGTCACCCAGTAACCGAGAGTTTTCACCACAAGTGTCGACTCTCGCGTCAAAAAGTAGCGATATCTATGAGTAGGTAGTCCTAAAGCTGTGAAGAGTTGAGTAACTGGGCTCTTTCATCTAAAAATGTCAGAGTTCACATCAAAAGACTTGAATAGCTTGGGACTGAGCATTTATTAAAAAAAATTTATTATTATAAAAAAATAAAAATAAAAATATGTAAGCTTATGATCATGTTGGCCTGCCGATCCTTGTTCTTCAATGTTGAGATTTTGGTTGTCAGTTGACCCAATTGCTAACTTTTGCTAGTTTAATATTTTGATTTCTTAGACGAGTTAGCCATGAATTGGACGAGTCTATGATTTCAGGAGCTAACCGGGAAAATTATGTCTTGACACTTAGCCACTAAAACTTGATTTTGGTGTAAGCGCAGTTTGGCAATAGATGAAATGAGAGTTAGCCATTGTTGAGTCTAGTGTTCTCATGCTTGAGGACAAGCATGATTTAAGTGTGGGGGGAATTTATAGGGTGTTAATTATTAGTATTTTTATTGATAATTTTTCTCTTTATTCTTGCCAAATATTGCTTTAATTGTCGACATATACTTATATTTGGTATTTGGATCCATTTATAGGAAGTGGAACTGAAAATCATTTAAAAATGGGGACCTTCTTGTGAAGATTGCTACACACGTGAGAGATTTCCAAAAGCTCCACAAACCCGGCCCACATGATGTTAAGCAACGAATTTCATTTCCATTTGCTGATGAAGAGTTGCCTTCCTATTATTAAGTCCTGGCAAGTCCACTAGCAATAAGAAATCAAAAGGAGAGAATTCAGCGGGGACCACATAATAAAGTTGGTGGATTGATTTAGAAAATTTGTTCTTCTTTTGGGAGATGTACTCATTAGCCATAGGTGGACTTTGATGATGAAAGTAGCTTTTCTATTTGCTTCCTACGTAACTAGTTCTCTGATGAAACCAGTGCAGAGGACATTAGACTAGTTTTCTCTCTACGGAGGAAAAGATAGGAACTTTGGTTTTTAGAATAGGAGTTGTTCTTTCTCTTGTTGTGTGGTGTGGAGTTTTCTTCAGTGGCTGGATTTCTTCCGTCTCTTCCATGAGACTTGTTTTATTCCATTAGACTACGGAGAATCAAATTCTCATTCTAGACTATTGGCAAGAAATAGATGTCTTTGAATTCAATTAAATTGCGTGAAAATTTTCTTATGAGGCGTGGCTAATCTTCTCATCTAGTCAAGGATCAACACGACGACGCAGTCCCAAATATCTGTGAGATCGAATTAATTTTCATGTGTTCCTTAATTTGTTAATATTTGCATGTTTTTTATTTGAATTTCCATGGGATTATTTTGTTAATTGGATATCAAGGACCCAATTTGCAATTTGACTTATTAATCTCCTGTCACATTAATCAATTAAATCCGTAATTGTGTAATTGGTTAATATAAGTGGCAACTAATATTTTCACATATTAGGGGAATGTGCAATCTGATTTAAATAACCCTCGTAGGGTGTTATTAATCTGGGTTAGGCTTTTTTAGTTTTTAAGGCAATTAAGAAATTAATTCCTACAGTCGTACTTAGGAGTATTTCCTGGTTAGGGGTAATCAACGGTTGTACCTTGGTTATCAATAAATTAAGGAAAAGCTGATCGTCAGAGCTTTTTGGCGACTATAACTAACCTGTTAATAAAATTAAGTGAACCTTCTTTGCATTAATGATCGGATGAATGGAATGTGTCTGCGTAGTTATATCCTTGGCTAGAATTTATTTATTATTTATTTAATTTCTATTTACATTCGTAGTAATTAAATTGTTTAATTATTTTTAGTTTCATCCTGATAAAAATCCCCCGTGTCCCGAACTTGAAAAGAATCGAATTTTTTCCAGTCCCTATGGATTCGACCCTGCTCTATACTATACACAGAAAATTTATATTTTTCTCGAGCAGGTATTTATTATTGCACAGGCTCGACACCTATCACAATCTGATAAGTTCAGCTTCAGCTGTGACCAAAACGTCTGAAGATGTCAAACCTGTTACTTAGAGATTCTTCTTTAATACTAGTTTCCAGCTTTGATTTTGATGATTGCATTGCTAGAATTGCCTTGTATTTGGATGACACTGAGTCTAGTTCAAGAGTTATTGTGTTAAGATTTCTTATGTGTGAATTTGGGCTGAGTTGAGGAAAATAATGAAGCCATAAATGGCTGAAAAATAGCTAAATACAAAGGGCATGCTGCCTAAATTTTCACTCGAGAGTTAGGCTGTGTACTCGCGACTTGAGCGAAGATTTGAGGTCGAATTGAACTTGGATTGTCTATGGTATTCGAGTCTTCTTTCGTAAAGGTATATAAGATGAAATTTGGCTGAAACTCGTACCCTTGAAAAAATGAAAGTAGTGACCACTCGGAATATGTTTTCCTCACCTTTTAGACTCAAATGCGAATTCCAAAGTTCTAGTTGCTTCTTTACCAATTCCAATAGAGCGAGCATGAATTTTCTAGAGTTTGATAAGTAACATGAATACTATCTAAATGAGTTTCATTTATTTGATCTTCTTGAAGCGAAACTCCTATGTTTCGAACCCTAGTTGATTTCAAACACTTAAATGATATTGTATCGTAGATTTGGATTCCAACCAAGGAGTTACACCTGAACGTGATTTTGACATGCATTAAATCTTTGGTGAGTGCTGCCATATACATGATTGAACTTGATACTTGCTTTAACTCCTTTACCAACGTGATCAGATAAGATTTGCTTGGTTTGGTCGGGCAAGTGTGTACTTCATCTCACTTGACCTAACTCAACTAAACACTTGATATCTCATTCATGCTTGTACAAGTGACTTGATTTGCATTAACCTGTACTTGTATTTGTACTTGTGCTTGGCTTGTAAGTACTGAGCGGCAGTATGTATCACACTCTATCCGAGTGGGAGGTACCTCTCATTCCCGTCTCCATACTTTTCTCTTGACTAAGTCGATTGGTCATTGACTACGTTGACTACTTGGGAAGCCAAACCCCACTGGCTAGTTAATCGAGTCGAGCCGGAAAGGGCTTAGTCGATTAGATAACGAACCATGGGTCTCTTATTTTGTCGAGTAGAGTGATACCTTCTCGACTAATCGGTATACTCGAGTATTATCACCAGTGTTTATTGGTGTTCGGGCCCGGTAAAGGGGTTGAATGGTGGACGGATTGGTGTGAAGTGCAGCACTACTGGATTGGTTACTTTACTTAAAAGTTGATGAAGTGTCAACTAATACTTGATCAAGCTCTGGTGAAGCAACGGGAATTTAGCTCCTGAGAGCTATCTGTATCCTTATACTTTGATTGTTATTCGTACTGTTATTGTTCCTTTCAAAAAAGAATGTTACACTCGCTCATTTTGAAATTTGCTACTTGAAGTGTTATTGCTCACTTTTATGAACTTATCATGCTCGTTATTTTGCTACGTTGATACTTGTACTTTTAATTAATGGTCAACTTGATATTTGGAACCTCACTGAGTTTTAACTCACCCTATTAGATTTATTTTCCTTACAGAGGATACGAGCGAGACGTGAGACTGGTATAGGCTAGCATAGACTAGTTTTTGGAATTTTGCGATTGTACTCGCACTAGTCGCTCGATTAGGGTTGAATGTATCTGAAACTCATATCTTTTGTTATAATTGGGATTATACGAATGTTTGGAATAGAAATGAATGTACATGTATGTTCCAAGTTTGGGAACTGTTATTTCCTTTACTTTTGAGGTTATAATCTATTTTATTTGAAGTGAGTGAGTGAGTCCTGGAAAGAGTTGGGCAGGCGGTCCGCTAAACCTTTGGGTACGCCTTAGGGGGAGGTGGGATCGTCACAGATGGTATCAGAGCTCTTATCGAGCTCGTGCCGGGAGGGGGTTCTCGGAGTGTATGGATTGACTTGTTAAGTGTGAAACAAATGTCCATTGTTTGTGATATTAAATATGTATGTTGGGTAAGAATCTCAAAAGTGGTTGATTCCCTCTTGAGCCTAGCCAGCTTGAGTGGTGAATTATCATATTTTCGGATTCTTGTACCTGAGTACCAAAGAGTGATACTTTTATGATAAGTCTGGAGGGCAAAAGTCAAGGCGCGGGGGAATGCGAATAGTCTAGACTTGGGAGATATTGAAGATATTAGTGGGATTTGGGACCCTTATTATTCAAGTGTACGTACTTAGTTGTATTTCTTCAAGTTTTGATTAAGTGTGGTGCTTGAGCAATACCTAGGGTTAATGTCTCATAGGATATATGAATTACTATGATAAGTATATAAACAAAGTATGTTCTTTTCAATGTGTTTTATTATTTTTCATTTTATAATTTAAAAATGCTTTTACCGAATTTTATAGCTACTTTATTTTACTTATACCTCTATAGTTTATTTTTGTTTTTTTTAAAAGAGACATGGAGGGTAGTACGTGTCTAGAGATTTAATTGTAATCATGAGAGGAGATGTACTTTGGAGACTATTTGCCAATGCATAGTGTTTTATTTCACAATTTAGCAAGAGTAGTAATCAAGTTTCATAGTTACGAATTTTCCTTTTCATCAAATTCCTAAATTTATATTACTTTGCATAATTTGACACCTTCATTGAACTTCCTTAGCATATCAACTTAACCATTACGTCGGCGAGATTTTCCCTCTAGGTAAGTTTGTGGTAGTACTTTGAGTAAGAGAAAGCCACTTAGGAATTGGAGAAAAATCCTGTAACATCAAGTTTTGAGTGAGCATATGTTCGAATTTCTAGGACGAAATTCTTTTAAGGGGGAGAGAGTGTGAAACCTTGAATTTTAATTGTCTATTTGAATTTACTTGCCTTAGATTCTTGATTGAATGTGAGCCAAGGGAGTGAATTTTAGTAAAAAAAGTTTCATAATCTCAAGTTATTAGAAAATCTAGAAATTTTCACAGGAGGCTCTGTGCAGTTTTGGGAAATTGGCTATACTTCGTATAGGAAAGTCGGAATTGAGTTCCGTTTGTTGCATTTGAAACTAGACTCATAAGAGCTTCCTACAGTGAAAAATTTAGAGTTTGATTCAATTGCTATAGATTCCAGAAAATTGGCAAAGTTGATTGAAAATTCTGCCCTGCACAAGCAAACGTAGGAATGTTGTAATAGTTTATTGCTCAATTTGGACTAACTTATGAGCTGAATTTCTTTGAGGTGTCTTCTAAAGATTATTAGTGTTTTAAGTCTAGTTTTTAACAGGCCAAGTTGTATGAATGTTTGACATTTATAACTCAAGTTATGATTTTTCTAAAGGAATGGCATAAGTTAGGATTTTTTGTGCATACTAGGGTTTTTGGTGTGTTTTTGGTGCATTTTGGTAGTGTGATTAATTGGTGAGGTGTGTGTACTAAATTTGGTGGTTAAGAGTGATTTTTATATATTATAAAGTGTGTGATTAGAAGTTCTAATAATAAGTTAGTGAATCATAAGTTAGAACACTAGTACGCGCGAGTTAAGGAAAATCGGCTTGTACCGACGCGCAGGGTTTGCTACCGATTGAGTGCACCACTTGAACAGTACTTTATTACCTTAATCTCCTTGCTATTATTTCATAAATATCAGCCCTTCATCAGCCTTAAAGTGGCCGAAAATTTTGACCAAGAAAAGAGGGAAAAAATTTGGGCTTTAATCTCATGGCAACACTTGGCGACCATCCATCCAACTTTGACCAAACCAATTCCTATCTTCTTATCATTCCTTTAGCTTTATTTCTTCTCCATTTCTGACTTGTTGGCCAAGCTTGAGGAGAGAAAAACAAGAAGAGAGAAAACTCCACCTTTCACCTTGAATTCATCCTTGTTTGAGCAAAAATAACCAAACTAAACCGATTAAACTTCTCTTTTGGTGGTTGGAAAGTTTTGTGTGGTAAACATTTTGGAAGAAAGCTTGGTGTGGTTTTCACTTACAAGCAATTATTGGAAGGTATCATGGCTGCCTTTCCTTTTCTCTTCCTTAATCTTGTTTAAATTTGGATAGAAACTATTGTTCTTGTCTTGTTATGGTTAATGATTCAATTTTGGAAGTCATAACGGAAGGGTTTGCTAGGGTTTACATTTTCAGCCTTGAATATGGTTGTCTACTTAGTAATTGATGGTATTGAGCTAGTAATTGATGATTTTGATGATATAATGCTTGATAGTATTGTGGTAGGATATGAATTTTTAGAGTAGAAGTGAATTTCCAGTTTTGATGATGAATTTGCCCTGTTTCTGACCTGCTTATTTGTCCATGATAGGGGCCGAATCAAGTCATGCTCAAAACATAAAAGTTGTAGGGAATGAAGTTAGCAATCGGCCTGTAAAATTTCATTTCAATCGGTACACTGTATCTTATGAAATGACTAAAATAACCCTGACTGCCCAAATGCCCTATTTCACGGATAGTTTTCTGTTTTCTCTGAAATTTCAATTTTTGACCTTGAAAATGCAAGAACTGGGTGTCGATGCCTTCACAGGAAATGTAGGTATCTGTCTTACCTTCAAAATGACATAAAATATATCCCAATCCGATAAGTTTAGCTTCAGCTGTGACCAAAATGTCTAAAGATGTCAAACTTGTTACTTAGAGATTCTTCTTTAATACTAGTTTTCAGCTTTGATTTGATAATTGCATTGCTAGAATTGCCTTGTATTTGGATGACATTGAGCCTAGTTGAAGGGCTATTGTGTTAAGATTTCTTATGTGTGAATTTGGGCTGAGTTGAGGAAAATAAGGAAGCCATAAATGGCTGAAAAATAGCTAAATACAAAGGGCATACTGCCCAAATTTTCACTCGAGGGTTAAGCTGTGTACTTGCGACTTGAGCGAAGATTTGAGATAGAATTGAACTTGGATTGTCTATGGTATTCGAGTTTTCTTTCGTAAAGGTATATAAGATGAAATTTGGCTGAAACTCGTACCCTTGAAAAAATGAAAGTAGTGACCACTCAGAATATGTTTTCCTCGTCTTTTGGACTCAAATGCGAATTCCAAAGTTTTAGTTGCTTCTTTAGCAACTCCAAAAGAGTGACCATGAATTTTCTAGAGTTTGATAAGTAACATAAATACTATCTAAATGAGTTTCATTTACTTGATCTTCTTGAAGTGAAACTCCTATGTTTCGAACCCTAGTTGATTTCAAATTCTTAAATGATATTGTATCGCAGATTTGGACTCAAACCAAGGAGTTGCTCCTGAATGTGATTTTGACAAGCACTAAATCTTTGGTGAGTGCTTCCAAATACATGATTGAACTTGATACTTGCTTTAACTCCTTTACCAACGTGATTAGATAAGATTTGCTTGGTTTGGTCGGGCAAGTGTGTACTTTATCGCACTTGACCTAATTCAACTAAATACTTGATATCTCATTCATGCTTGTACAACTGACTTGATTTGCATTGACCTGTACTTGTGCTTGACTTGTAAGTACTGAGCGGCAATATGTACCACACTCTATCCGAGTAGGAGATACCTCTCATTCCCGTCTCCGTACTTTTCTCTTGACTAAGTCGATTGGTCATTGACTAGGTTGACTACTTGGGAACTCAAATCCCACTGGCTAGTTAATCGTGTCGAGTCAGCAAGGGTTTGGTCGATTAGATAATGAACCATGGGTCTCTTGTTTAGTCGAGTGGAGTGATACCTCCTCGACTAATCGGTATACTCGAGTATTACCACCAGTGTTTAGTTGGTATTCGGGCCCGGTAAGGGGGTCGAATGGTGGATGGATTGGTGCGAAGCGAAACACTATTGGATTGGTTACTTTACTTGAATGTTGACAGAGTGTCAACTAATACTTGATCAATCTCTGGTGAAGCAACGGAAATTTGACTCCTGAGAGCCATCTGTATCCTTATACTTTGATTGTTATTCATAGTGTTATTGTTCCTTTCAGAAAAGAATTTTACACTCGCTCATTTTGAGATTTGCGACTTGAACTGTTATTGCTCACTTTTATGAACTTATTATGCTCGTTATTTTGCTATGTTGATACTTGTACTTTTAATTAATGGTCAACTTGATATTTGGAACCTTACTGAGTTTTAACTCACCCTATTAGATTTATTTTCCTTACAGGGGATACGAGCGAGGCGTGATAATAGTACAGGCAAGCATAGTCTAGTTTTTAGAATTTTGCAATTGTACTTGCACTAGTCGTTCGATTAGGGCAAAATGTATCTGAAACTCATATCTTTTGTTATAATTGGGATTGTATGAATGTTTGGAATAGAAATAAATGTACATGTACATTCCAAGTTTGGGAACTATTATTTCCTTTACTTTTGAGGTTATAACCTATTTTATTTGAAGTGAGTAAGTGAGTCCTGGAAAGAGTTAGACAGGCAGTCCGCTAAACCCTGGGGTACGTCTTAGGAGGAGGTGGGATCGTCATAGATGGTGTTAGAGCTCTTACCGGGCTCGTGCCGGGAGAGGGTTCTCGAACTGTAGGGATTGACTTGTTAAGTGTGGAAGAAATGTCCATTGTTTGGAATATTAGATATGTATGTTGGGTAAGAATATCAAAAGTGGTTGATTCCCTCTTGAGCCTGGCCAGCTTGATTGGTGAATTATCATATTTTCGGATTCTTGTACCCGAGAACCAAAGAGTGATACTTTTATGATAAGTCTGGAGGGCGAAAGCCAAGGCGCGGGAGAATGCGAATAGTCTAGACTTGGGAGATATTGAAGATATGGGACCTTTATTATTCAAGTGTACGTACTTAGTTGTATTTCTTCAAGTTTTGATTAAGTGTAGTGCTTGAACAATACCTAGGGTTAATGTCCCATAGGATATATGAATTACTGACGGGATTTTTAATATCAATGCAAGTTTAATTCCGAATTTACACCCGTTGGACTGCAAGTATACAGGTCGCAATTGTAGTACAAGATGTGTATCGGGTCGATCCCACGAGGAGCAATTTAAACAATTACTAAGCCCTTGTTTTCTCTATTATTTAGACTTACAATTAATTTGAGCAGAGAAAATATAATGCTGTAATCTACAAATCTGATCTACAAATCTAGTTTAACAAATGCTGAATGCAAATAGCGAAATTTTACTTAAGGAAGATTCTAGGGATGTAGATTCCACTTATGGCATAAACAACACAAATTAATGGATTTACTTCTTGCTATTATTCTTGTTTAACCAGAGATTCATTTCCAAAATTACCAAGTCTCATTTTCGTGATGAAATGGCCTAGAGCAATATAGATTTCCCTATTTTCATGGTGAAATACTACTACTACTCTGTTTTATTTCATGAAATGCTAAATAATCCACCTAAGTGTATCTCTATTTTCATGAACATACAACTCAAGCTCTACTCACGTGTCTCCATTGTTATTACCAATTCTCATTGAACAATAACAACTATAAACAAGCTACTGGTGATCAATCAATAACAAGTAATCACAGCTACACAAGTAGACAAGTTAATACAAGATATAACAAGTGTAAATCACATTCAATTCATATTATTTAGCCATAAGTTTCATCTATTCCCTAGATAAAGAAAATTAGCTACTCATGAATGATTTAACAATCAAACTCACAAGTTTATTAATGCAAAACATCATGAAGTACAAGTATAAGAAAGATAAAAGAAAGCTTAGCCAATTGAAGGTAAAGCTCTCCAATTCCTGCTATGCTCTTGTACAAGATGGTTACAAGTGAAACTCCAAATGCTTCTCTAAGAACTCTTAGCTAGAGAGAAAACTTGTTACAAGAAGAAAAACTAGCTACGTATGGTCTCTTCTTTTTCCTCTGTGTTTCTGCATAAAAGGTGGTAGAAAATCTACTCTTTTTTTGTCATAATTTCTTCCACTCAGATTTTGTAAAAAGAAGTCAAAGATATGATGTTTTTTTTTTCTACACTCATTTGGTCTTCTCTTTTGTTGCAGAAGCATGTGCCACCGATTTCTGGCCCTCAAAATAGCTGAAAAAGTTGTGAGAAAGGTAAAGAAAAATGGCTGTGCCACTTGCTGAGGAGAGAGACAGATCCGAGCCTCAGATCCGAAAGGTGATAATAGATCCGAGCTCGGATCAATGGATCCGAGGACTTTCCATGATGGATCCGAGGTCGGATCGTCCTGACCTCGGATACATTCCGCCAGAAGTACAGACGAGGGATCGGATGCCTCTTGTACACACAGATCCGAGCTCGGATCCGTGTTGTGCAACTTTTCCATTTTTCACTTCTTTCCTTTTTCTACATTTTTGCTCCTCATTTCTTGTGTACTTTGTCCTCTGGATGACCTTTACATTTCTTTCAGCTCGTGCATGAATTTCATACTTCAATAACCTTCACAATTTCACAAAATTAATGCATTAATCCACTCATTTATCAAGTTTTGAACCCTTAAACAATATTTAAGCAATTATCACCAAAAGAGTTCAAATATGACTTTAATCTTCTCAAAACATACCAAAACTTCATGCCAAATTTGTACAAAATGTACGTTGAATATTCACTTATCAAATTCCCCCACACTTGAATCATTGCTTGTCCTCAAGCAATTTTACACAAAACTTACTACAATGATTCAATAGATAAAACAATATACGTACTTTTGTCAAATTTAATTCCTCAAAAACCTAGAAACCATTCATTATGCCATTTCTTAGATTACACTAAATACTCATAATATTCAATTAAATAAAAATAATTATGCCTTAATTTCAACAAATTCAAATCAATTCTCTCATTCTATCCTAATTCCACAAATAAGTAAATCACATAGTCAATTTTATGGCCTTCCTCATCCCAAAACTTAACAATTTAGAGGGATTTATTCACATTTCATCTTTTTTAAATAGTGAAAATGCCTTTTTACGCGAAAATCAACACTTTTAGGTGAAAATTCCCGGTTACTCAACATTTCACTTATTTAAATTGCTAAGCATACTCTTAATTCCAATACCTTTTTACGCGAATGTCGACATTTGTAAATGCCAACCCCCGATTACTCAGTATGTGAATCATTGGAGTAGAAAATTAATAATATTATTCCTTCTTTCTCTTTTTTTTTTTTTTTAACAATCAATTTCTTTTTCCCTCTAAATATAATTAAAGGAAGAATTTGGCCTTGTTTTTGACTATATCAATCACTTACTTATAAAATTAAGTAAAAATGAGAAATATCATTAATCTTGCAAAATTCTAAGCATAATTTTTCTTATTTAACCAAATATACTTTCTAAAATGTAAAAATTCTTAATTGCATAATAATTCATTCCAAGTCAAATAAGAACTAAACTTTTCCAAAATACACATAGCATTTTATCCAATGGAAGAATTAGACACTTAAAATTTTAACATTTTGGCCATTTAATTGGAAGAATTGCAATGAAATATTGGAAAATATGTTAGAAAAATTTTGACAGAGTTTCCTCATAAAAATGGACAAAACTCCCTGCCAACAACCTCAATTTCACAAAAATTATCCTCATGACTATATCTCCAAATATAATTCCAACATTTTTAAGTCATAAACAACTAAAATCATGCATTTCAAGACACAATCACCCATAAGATAAAGTAATCCCTCCCCCACACTTAAAATCTACAATGTCCTCATTGTAGAGGAAGGTAAAAGAACTGAAACTTCCCTCAAATAGGTGGTCATGCAATTTGAAGCCCTTAATCATCGCGATCATCCAAATTCTGCCCAAAATTAGACAACAAGGGTACCAAACACCATAAGTAGCACAATAAAAGAAAAATAAAATCTCAAAGTTTGTCTTAACAAAAGAAAAGAAAAATAAAGAAATAAAAGATCTAATCCGCTAAGGAGCATCATGGCTGCTCGGAACGAGGGTCTACTACCTCCTCGACTCCATGAGGACCCTATGAGGTACCAATATGGCCCTCCTCCTGATGAGGTGTCGGAGTAGGGGACCGTCGGATATGGAAATGATCCTCGATCGCACGAAGACGGCGATCATGTCAGTCGAGGCGCTCAGTCATCATCCGCTCCGTCTGGTCAATGCGCTCGACGACTCACGTCTCCATACAGCACATGGCATTGAGGAGCTCTTGCCATTTGGAGCGCGGTTGAGGAGGTGGTCGCGGAACCGGAGGAGGAAGAGTCTGCTGTGCCTCCGTCTCTTGAGTTTCCGCTTGTGGTTCAGTATGAGGCGGAGGCTGAGTGGAAGTCGATGCTTCTCCTGTGTCCCGGATCAAAGCAGCTCCAAAATCCGTAGAAATACCCAAGGATTTGAGTATAGAAGCATTTACCTCCTCGGCCGACCTAGTTACCACCGCTCTCTCGGTTCCAAGAGGAACCTTGAGCTTCTCAAAAACGAGGGATAGCAGTCGAGGGAATCCGAAGCAAGTCTCGCCGGCCCTCATGCGAGCTGTGGTCCGCATATAGCTGATGATAATGCTGGGTAGAGGAATACCAGTCAACTGCGCACCCACACCGTGCATCATCTTGTCCAAGAAGTAGAGATCACTGTTGCGGAGCTCCCGTTTTCCACTTCTTTTCGGTACCACATTGAAGGCAAAGAGGTAGAAAATCAGGTGGTACCTATGGTCGAAGGAATCGGCGTAAACTGTAAGCTTCTTCGTAGTTCCTCTCTCTCGATACTGGCCCTTTAGGCGTCCAACCGCCTCTCCCACCTGCCAAGGGTCTCGAACCTTGAACTCCTTGGTCAATTTGACATCTTCGCCTGCGTCTTTGAGTTGGATGAAGCGTCTCAGTGTATCTCGATTGAGAGCCACTCTCCTGCCTCGAACCCATGAGACGATGAGGTTGCCACTGTGGCTCTGTTTGTTTTCTACATTAGCGTAGAACTCCCGGACCAGATTGGGATAGTAGTGTTTGGGCAACTGAAGGATGTTCTCCCATCCAAGTCTCTTGAATGCTGTAGAAATATGATAATACGCGTCCACCTCCGGTGCCAAGTGCTTTTCTATTATGATCTCCTTGTCCAGTCCGGCTTCATACCACTGTTGGTTTTCAAGCGATGTGAATCGTGTGGTATCGTAGTCCGGAGGTGGCTCGGCACGGCTAGTAGACGCGGTCTTCCGGCGAGAGCGAGGTGGCGGCTCCGGCGAAGGAGATTCTTCCTCAGGTGACTCCTCATGCAAAGAGGGTGTGTGTTCCTCACTTGAGGAAGGAGTAGGAGTACGAATGCGAGCCCTCCTTGTGCGAGTCATAGTTCCTATACAAAAACAAGATGAACGTTCATTAGAAATCATAGAAACTTGCTCACATATGTGAAATGAGAATTTAAGAAAATTTCGGCAGAGTTTCCCCTTGAAAAAGGGTTAAACTCCCTGCCAAAATGTACCCAAATTTAAACAAATAACTTCCTAACAATTCTCAAATCCAATTCCCACATTTAGAAAGGATATTACCAATAAGGAAATCATTTCATGCATATTAAGTGCAAACAATTAAAAATTATATCCATTTGCAAGAATGAACACTCAAACACTTGAGAATATCTCCAATCCAATTCATAACTCTCATAACACTCAATTTACATACACATGAGTTCCAATTCATCCAAACAAATACTAATTATCTCAAGTAAAAGTGGTTCAATGTGCTTAACTTAATTGGCAACACACTCTTTTACCCCATGGGCTATTGCTCTAATGATAGCATATCATTTTCAATTGGTATAACAGTGATTTATACTTCTCGGAACAAGTTCATATATTCAATGAAAGCAAAATTCACGAGTCTAAATTACTAAAATGCTCAAGCCCAAAAATTGAGAAAAAATCTTAAAAATATCACCAAATCCACAGTTTTCTCAAAAATAAGCATGAAAATAGTTGTAACAATCTATTTAAGCACAATGTAGCACAATTGTATCAAGAAATTCCAACAAATATGCATTTATCATAATATTCCCAAAAACTAGAAATATGTAGAATAAGAAATTATAAAATGTCAAAGAAATTCGCAAATTGTTACCTCAAATGTGTGGGAAGATGATAGAGGATGATAATGATGAAGAATGAGGAACAAACAAGTCCAATTTCACTCAGAAATCAAAGAATTTCCGTGCGGCCCAAAATCCCCTTTTGAAGATCAAAATCCACTTTTGATGATGTGTCGTGGTGAAATAGTTTAGGGTTTCTGATCATACAAGGGTTGTGGAGGTGTTTATGATGAAAGATTGGAGATTTGATGGTTAAAATGGAAAATTGGAGGAAAGAGGTAGGGTTTCGGTGAGAAGAGGGAAGAAGAATTTTGAAAAGTGCAGAAACGAAGCCTCGTTTCTGCTATATCCGCGGAAGGATCCGAGATCGGATCGTTTCTGGAGGGCCTCGGATCCGACAGGGCTCGGATCAGTCCCAACAGAAACACAGACGACCCCTCGGATTTGTCTGGGTTAGCATGGATCCGAGCGCGGATCAATGGATCCGCGGTTGGATCTTTCTGGGCTTTTTCGGATCCGAGCTCGGATCCGTATTTCTCTGCAATAATTGCAGAAACTGCAATTTTTCAAACTTTTTCTCCCTTTTCTGGCCAAATCCAAATCACACATTGGACAAAATTTTTTATCAATTCTAACCTCCCACACACATGTAATATACCATAAACACAATATCCAACCTCTCAAAACACATCAAACACATTTTCATTGAAAATCGAGGTGTGAGGTTCTTTGATCATTTTTGCATTTTTACATCAAAATGGCAATTTTGGGCATTACATATACATCAAATGAGTCGATGAGCCTTTATAACCATGATATCACCAAAACTCAATTAAATATACTTGAAATGCACAATGTATGTATATGCATGGGGATTTTAAGCACTTAAAACACAATTTGGTAAGAAAAACTCCCTTTTCACACATGTTCTTCAAGTGCACCTCCAAGATGGATGATAAAACTCCCGTACCTCCTACAAACAAGTGAAATACATCTAATTAGTCAATTAAATTACACCAAAATATAAGAAACACAAAAACACACAAATACACTATTATTATTGGGTTGCCTCCCAACAAGCGTTTTCGTTTATAGTCGTTGGCTCGACTCTCCTATAACTTCTTTAACTCTCCATTGCATTTCCTAAGGAGTAAATTACTCCTTTAGGAACTTTTTCTCCGGCCAAATAGAGCTTCAATCTTTGGCCATTTACTTTGAATGGAGCACCATTTTCTCCTTTTATTTCCACTGCTCCATAAGGAAATACTTGAGTAACTTCAAATGGTCCCGACCACCTTGACTTCAATTTTCCTGGAAATAACCTCAAGCGTGAGTTGAACAAAAGTACATTTTGCCCTACCTGAAATTGTTTAGGAATAATATGCTTGTCATGCCAATATTTGATCTTTTCTTTATAAATTTTGGCATTTTCATATGCATGTAATCGGTGTTCCTCCAATTCATTTAATTCAAGCATTCTCTTTTCACCTGCAAGATTAAAATCCATGTTAATAGATTTAATTACCCAATAAGCTTTGTGCTCAATCTCTACAGGTAAGTGACAAGCTTTTCCATAGACTAAACGATACGGCAACATCCCTAGGGGTGTCTTAAATGCCGTTCGGTAAGCCCATAGTGTATCATCTAACTTTGTAGCCCAATCCTTGCGTGATTTATTCACAGTTTTCTCCAAAATGAGATTTATCTCTCTATTAGCTAGCTCTGCTTGCCCATTAGCTTGAGGATGATATGGAAGTGATGTCTTGTGCCTACAACCATATTTAAACAATAAGGAATCCAATTGTTTGTTACAAAAATGTTTCCCTTCATCACTTACTATGGCCTTGGGTATACCAAATCTACTGAAAATATTCTTTTTAAGGAATCTAAGTACAATCTTAGAGTCATTAGTAGGTGAAGCGATTGCTTCTACCCATTTAGAAACATAATCCACTGCTACTAAGATGTACTTATTATTAAAAGAACTAGGAAATGGTCCCATAAAATCAATACCCCATACATCAAATAACTCAACTTCCAAAAATGTAGTTAGGGGCATTTCATTTTTTTGAGATATATTTCCAGTTCTTTGGCATGCATCACAATTTTTAACATATTCCCTAGCATCTCGGTACATAGTTGGCCAATAAAACCCTGATTGCCATACCTTTGCCACAGTCTTGGAAGTACTGAAATGACCACCTGTTTCAAGGTTATGACAATGATATAAAACATTATGTACCTCATCTTCGGGAATACATCTACGTATCATACCATCGGCACAATGTTTATACAGCAATGGTTCCTCCCAAAAGTAACTCTTGACATCATGTAAGAATTTCTTCTTTTGATGGTAATTAAACCCCTTTGGAATCTCTCCACTGACCAAGTAGTTAGCAAAATCTGCATACCATGGAGAGTTTCTAAGTGTTAGGACAAACTCATCCGGAAAATTCTCTTGAATTGGAACCTGATCTTTGATTGGAATATATTCCAAACGTGATAAATGATCTGCAACTAGATTCTCCGATCCCTTTTTGTCTTTTATCTCCACATCAAATTCCTGCAATAAAAGAATCCACCGAATTAGTCTAGGTTTTGCATCCTTCTTATGTAGCAAATATTTAAGAGCTGAATGGTCCGTATATATAATAACTTTAGATCCTACTAAATAAGATCTAAATTTATCTAAAGCAAATATCACTGCCAATAGCTCTTTTTCTGTCGTTGCATAATTGAGTTGTGCTTCATTTAGCAACTTGCTAGCATAGTAAATGACATGCAATCGTCCTTCTTTCTTTTGTCCCAAAACTGCTCCAACCGCATAGTCACTTGCATCACACATCAATTCAAATGGTAGTGACCAATCGGGTGAAGTTATAATTGGGGCCGAAATCAATTCATTCTTCAACCTTTCAAATGCAACCAAACAATTGTCATCAAATTGAAAAGGAGTATCTTTACATAATAAATCACATAATGGCTTTACTATTTTAGAAAAATCTTTAATAAAACGCCTATAAAAGCCAGCATGTCCTAAAAAACTCCTTATCCCCTTGACATTGCTTGGAGGTGGCAATTTTTCGATAACTTCTATTTTGGCTTGATCCACCTCAATTCCCTTGGAGGAAATCTTATGTCCTAAGACAATTCCTTCTTTTACCATAAAATGGCATTTCTCCCAATTCAGTACAAGATTTGTTTCCTCGCATCTCTGTAAAATCAATTCCAAATTATGAAGACAATGGTCAAAAGATGAACCATACACAGAAAAATCATCCATAAATATCTCCATAATTTTCTCAATATAATCAGAAAAAATAGCCATCATGCATCGTTGAAAAGTTGTAGGAGCATTGCATAAACCGAATGGCATTCTTTTAAAGGCAAAAGTGCCATAAGGACATGTAAATGTGGTTTTCTCTTGATCCTCTGGAGCTATAGCTATTTGATTATATCCTGAAAAACCATCAAGAAAACAGTAAAATTCATATCCAGCTATTCGCTCCAATAATTGATCAAGAAATGGTAGGGAAAAATGATCTTTTCTTGTTACCGTATTTAACTTACGATAATCAATACACACTCTCCACCCTATCACAAGTCTGGATGGAATTAATTCATCATTTTTACCCACGATTGTAGTCATTCCACCTTTCTTTGGTACCACATGAATTGGACTAATCCAGACACTATTGGAGATAGGAAAAACTATACCTGCGTCAAGCCACTTAAGAATTTCATTTCTTACCACCTCTTTCATGTTTGGATTGAGTCTTCTTTGTGTTTCCACCACTGGTTTGCAACCGTTCTCCAATAAAATTCGATGCATACATATAGAAGGACTTATACCTTTAATGTCTGAAATTGTCCATCCAATTGCTTTCTTACGCCTTCTTAGAACTCTTAACAACTTTGCACACTGCTCATCATCAAGGTCAGCACTAACAATTACAGGTGAAGTGCTATTTTCTCCAAGAAATTCATACCTTAAATGAGTTGGAAGTGGCTTGAGCTCTAACTTTGGAGGTTCAATTTCTGAAGGTTGTGAAACCCCTTTTCCTTGGCCAAGACTTTCATACAAATTACCCCTTTTATAAGGTGATTGAAAATCCAAATACTTGACCAATTCTTCAATTTCTTCACCATCCCCTTCTTGCATTCCTAAACTCATTAAACAATATTCAAGAGGATCAAAGTCAAAATTGACTTGGCTCATCTCTTGAGTTAGTTTATCAATTGTGCTAATAGAATATGCATGATCGGTAAAAGAAGGGTATTTTCCTATTTCATGCAAATTAAACTCTACCTCTTCTTCACCTACTTGAAAGTTCAGCTTGCCATTTTTAACATCAATAATAGTACCTGCAGTAGCTAAAAAATGGTCTACCAAGAATAATTGGCATAGATACATCTTCTTCCATATCTAATACCACAAAATCCACTGGAATAATAAATTTTTGAACTTTTATCAATACACTTTCCAACACTCCCAGTGGATATCTAATAGACCTGTCCGCTAGTTGCAAAGTAATATTAGTGCTTTTAAGCTCCTTCAAACCCAATTGTCTAGCCACCGTTAGAGGTATTAATGATACACTAGCACCAAGATCGCACAATGCCTTAGAAAAATCAATGTTACCTATGGTGCAAGGTATAGAAAAACTCCCCGGATCCTTCAACTTCGGTGGTAGCTTATTTTGAATAATTGCACTACATTCCTCCGTTAATGCTATTGTTTCACAGTCTTCCAACTTTCTTTTTCTAGTCATGATTTCCTTGAGAAATTTTGCATAAGACGGAATCTGCAAAATAGCATCGGCAAAAGGAATGTTAATGTGCAATTGTTTGAACAGTTTAACAAATTTTTCAAACTCTTTATCAAACTTATTTTGCTTTAATCTTTGTGGAAATGGAATCGCAGGAGGTATTGGAATGGTAGTGGAAGATGATGGTTGCTTTTCTCTTGGATTCTCCCGACTATTTTCCTCCACAATCGCCTCTTGGTTCCTCTGCTTTTCTTCTTGTTTTTCATTCTCATCTTTCTCAACTTCCACCACTGGAGGTTCTTCTAATTGCTTACCACTACAAAGAGTAATGGATTTGACATGCTCCTTAGGATTTACCTCCGTTTTGCTAGGTAATTCTCCTTGATTTCGATTATTCAAAGAACTAGCAATTTGACCAATTTGGACCTCTACATTCCTGTACATTGTAGTGAGTTGATCCAATCTTCCTTCTACTCGCTCAAATCTGTCCAAAGTAACTTTTACGAGTTTTTCCACTGCAATCTCCCAACCCAGTTTAGTTTCAGCTTGTGGTTGCCTTGATTGGAACCCCGGTGGATTGGTTGGCCTTGGTTGATTTCCTTGATCCTTCCATCCAAAGTTTGGATGATTTCTCCACCCTGGATTGTAAGTATTCGAGTAGGGATTATTTTGAGCATTACGATTGTAATTATTGATGAATTGTACCTGCTCAGAATTAACACACTCATTAGTATCATGTTCACCTCCACATATAGAACAACACGCTACATGTGCATTAGATGAACTTGGACCAACTCCACCTTGTCTACTTAGCAACTTCATCACATTATTCATTTGAGCACTCAGCATATTGAGAGTGTCCATTTCTATCATACCTACGTGACATCTTGTATTACCTCTCTCATTGGCCCATTGGTAGTTATTTGCTGCCATTTCTTCTATCAAATTATGAGCTTCTTGGGGTGATTTTCCCATTAAAGCTCCACCTGTAGCTGCATCGATCATAGTTTTAGTAGAAAAAACTAAACCATTATAGAAGGTTTGTATGATTAACCACTCCGGCAGTCCATGATGTGGACATTTCCGAAACAAATCTCTAAACCTTTTCCATGCCTCATATAATGATTCACCTTCCAATTGGCTAAAACTAGTGATATCCATTCTGAGCTTAGCAGTCTTACCTGGTGGAAAATACTTATTCAAGAATGCTCTTGATAAATCATCCAATCTGGTGAAAGTATTAGGAGCATGAGAGTGTAGCCAAAGTTTGGCCTTATCTCTCAATGAAAATGGGAACAATCTTAGCCTTATAGCATCATCACTAACTCCATTCATTTTAATTGTATCACAAATTTCCAAGAATGTAGCTAAGTGTGTATTAGGATCTTCTACTGCATTACCTCCAAATTGAGACTGTTGAACCATTTGGATAAGTGATGGTTTAATCTCAAAATTGTTAGCATTTACCGAAGGCCTTGCTATGCTCGTTTGAGATCCTTGTGTTCCCGGTAGAGCAAAATCTCGTAGAACTCGCCTGTTTGCTTCGTTTTCTGCCATTTCTTCTTCAAATGGAAGCTCTATTAAGATTTCCTCTATTGGTTGCCAAATCCCCTGTTCCTCTTGTTGTAATGTGTTCCTCCTTTGTCTATGTAGTGTCCTCTCAATTTCTAGATCGAAAAGTGCAACTTCTCGAGACGCCCGGTGCATACACTACAAATAAAAACAAGAGAAATTTTGCAGTTTTAATTCAGCAACTTGAATAAAAACAATGAAAATATCTAAATTAATAGAGATGATTAGGCCCTAATATTGCCGCTCCCCGGCAACGGCGCCAAAAACTTGACGGGATTTTTAATATCAATGCAAGTTTAATTCCGAATTTACACCCGTTGGACTGCAAGTATACAGGTCGCAATTGTAGTACAAGATGTGTATCGGGTCGATCCCACGAGGAGCAATTTAAACAATTACTAAGCCCTTGTTTTCTCTATTATTTAGACTTACAATTAATTTGAGCAGAGAAAATATAATGCTGTAATCTACAAATCTGATCTACAAATCTAGTTTAACAAATGCTGAATGCAAATAGCGAAATTTTACTTAAGGAAGATTCTAGGGATGTAGATTCCACTTATGGCATAAACAACACAAATTAATGGATTTACTTCTTGCTATTATTCTTGTTTAACCAGAGATTCATTTCCAAAATTACCAAGTCTCATTTTCGTGATGAAATGGCCTAGAGCAATATAGATTTCCCTATTTTCATGGTGAAATACTACTACTACTCTGTTTTATTTCATGAAATGCTAAATAATCCACCTAAGTGTATCTCTATTTTCATGAACATACAACTCAAGCTCTACTCATGTGTCTCCATTGTTATTACCAATTCTCATTGAACAATAACAACTATAAACAAGCTACTGGTGATCAATCAATAACAAGTAATCACAGCTACACAAGTAGACAAGTTAATACAAGATATAACAAGTGTAAATCACATTCAATTCATATTATTTAGCCATAAGTTTCATCTATTCCCTAGATAAAGAAAATTAGCTACTCATGAATGATTTAACAATCAAACTCACAAGTTTATTAATGCAAAACATCATGAAGTACAAGTATAAGAAAGATAAAAGAAAGCTTAGCCAATTGAAGGTAAAGCTCTCCAATTCCTGCTATGCTCTTGTACAAGATGGTTACAAGTGAAACTCCAAATGCTTCTCTAAGAACTCTTAGCTAGAGAGAAAACTTGTTACAAGAAGGAAAACTAGCTACGTATGGTCTCTTCTTTTTCCTCTGTGTTTCTGCATAAAAGGTGGTAGAAAATCTACTCTCTTTTTTTCATAATTTCTTCCACTCAGATTTTGTAAAAAGAAGTCAAAGATATGATGTTTCTTTTTTTTCTACACTCATTTGGTCTTCTCTTTTGTTGCAGAAGCATGTGCCACCGATTTCTGGCCCTCAAAATAGCTGAAAAAGTTGTGAGAAAGGTAAAGAAAAATGGTTGTGCCACTTGCTGAGGAAAGAGACAGATCCGAGCCTCGGATCCGAAAGGTGATAATAGATCCGAGCTCGGATCAAAGGATCCGAGGACTTTCCATGATGGATCCGAGGTCGGATCGTCCTGACCTCGGATACATTCCGCCAGAAGTACAGACGAGGGATCGGATCCCTCTTGTACACACGGATCCGAGCTCGGATCCGTGTTGTGCAACTTTTCCATTTTTCACTTCTTTCCTTTTTCTACATTTTTGCTCCTCATTTCTTGTGTACTTTGTCCTCTGGATGACCTTTACATTTCTTTCAGCTCGTGCATGAATTTCATACTTCAATAACCTTCACAATTTCACAAAATTAATGCATTAATCCACTCATTTATCAAGTTTTGAACCCTTAAACAATATTTAAGCAATTATCACCGAAAGAGTTCAAATATGACTTTAATTTTCTCAAAACATACCAAAAATTCATGCCAAATTTGTACAAAATGTACGTTAAATATTCCCTTATCAATTACTATGATAAGTATATAAACAAAGTATGTTCTTTTTAATGTGTTTTATTATTTTTTAATTTATAATTTGAAAATACTTTTACCGAACTTTATAGCTACTTTATTTTTCTTACACCTCTATAGTTTACTTTTGTTTTTTTTTTAAAGTGACATGGAGGGTAGTACGTGTCTAGAGATTTAATTGTAATCATGAGAGGAGATGTACTTTGGAGACTATTTGCCAATGCATAGTGTTTTATTTAACAATTTAGCAAGAGTAGTAACCAAGTTTCATAGTTACGAATTTTCCTTTTCATCAAATTCCTAAATTTATATCACTTTGCATAATTTGTCGCCTTCATTGAAATTCCTTAGCATATCAACTTAGCCATTACGTCGGCGAGATTTTCCCTCTAGGTAAGTTTATGGCAGTACTATGAGTAAGAGAAAGCCACCTAGGAATTGGAGAAAAATCCTGTAACATCGAGTTTTGTGTGAGCAAATGTTCGAATTTCGAGGACGAAATTCTTTTAAGGGGAAGAGAGTGTGAAACCCTGAAATTTTTCTTGTCTATTTGAATTTACTTGCCTTAGATTCTTGGTTGAATGTGAGCCAAGGGAGTGAATTTTAGTAAGAAAAGTTTCATAATCTCAAGTTATTAGAAAATCTAGAAATTTTCGCAGGAGGCTCTGTGCAGCTTTGGAAAATTGGCTATAACTTCGTATAGGAAAGTCGGAATTGAGTTCCATTTGTTGCATTTGAAACTAGACTCATAAGAGCTTCCTACAGTGAAAAATTTAGAGTTTGATTCTGTGAGAACCCGTATTTTCCCTTAATGTTTTTCCTAGGATTTTTCCCTTTTAATTGCATGTTTTCTGCATTTTCTGGCTAGGAAAATTTTCTTGGTGGATTTTATGCGTTATTATAGTTTTTAGATGATTTTTCTAGCATTGGGTAGTTTTTAAAAAATTAAGAATATATATTGGACGTGGGACCCACTAGTGCGAGAAGTTCGGAAAAATTCGGCCAATTAGGTTAAATTCTGGATACTGTGTAAAATTTATCGGGTGTTTAGAGATAAGTAGAGTGGGTGAAATGATTGATGTGAGAGGTAAAAGAAAAGATAGGATTGCATTTACGAGAGTGACAAGTGTCACATAGTTATTGGATTTGACTTAAGAAAGACTATTCACTATTTTGACTTTTGACCCAAGGAAGTAAATATCTCAAAAATTCACAAAAATTACCATTTTCTTACCTTGTGTTGGCCGGCTCTCTCTCTTGCAAGAAGGAAGGAAATTCTTCAACTTTCTAGCTTCCATTTCACTCAATCTTCCACAACTAATCACCTAGAATAGATTCTACTCCATAAAAACCTTTCTTCTAGTGCTAGTAAGTAGTTTGGTGGAGTTTGTTTGAAGACTTAAGGTGTCCAACATCTCTCTCTCTCTTAATTTCTTGGTAAGTGATGCTTGAACACCCTACTACACCTAATGATGTTTATGTTATGCTTAGAAGTAGCTTGAGTGATGGTATATGTGATTTATTTCTTGGTTTGAAGTGATTTGGTTGAGTTTTTTATTTTTTGAGGAATTTTCTGGTTTCATATGATCTTGATGGTGTGGTTGTTTTTGATGGTTGGTAATAAGGGGCTTTGACTCTAGTAGGTGTAAATGATTGGTAATTGCAACCAATTTCTGTTTTGGACCAAAAATTGAAAAGTGAGGGTTTTGTGATGAACATTCTGTCCGAATTTTTAGGTCCTAGTTAGAGGCCGAATTGGACTTTGCTCAGAACATGAAAGTTGTAGGTATTGATGATTTTGAAGTGCCTGAAACATTTCAGGGCATTTGGAGTAGTGTAGAGTGAGTTATGACATTTTTACTGTTGCTGTTTTGGGTGATCAGAATGTGCGAACTGTGATTGTAATCGTCTGGTTTGACTGGAATTGGTTTAGATTTTGTTGTTGGTGTCTTCTGATGAAATGTGGCTTGATGTCTTAGCTATCATATGCCTTTGGAATCAATGTATTTGGACCTGTATAGACTGAGATAGACGAATTACAGTTTTGTGTGATCTGGGAACCTGCAATTACGGTTCTGGGTTGGTTTTCTGCATTTTTGACCTAGTTGTGCTAGGATTTGGACTGAGTGGCCTTCTACATTGTTGTAGCCCTGTCTCTTAGCTTCGCGATGGTGGGTCTTACGTCCTCATCCGATAAGTTTAGCGCATTTTGTGCCATTACCGCATTAGGAGGCAAAAACTGTTTTTGTTGTGGGATCAAATGAGTTCCATTTGCTGAAATTTCTGGTTTGCTATTGTGCTTGTTTATGCATATGAAACCCTATTGGGTTATAATTGGCTTGGCTTGATGACTCGTTATCGAGTCTTATGGTATTTGTTTACATGTTCTAGGGCGTGACGTTAGTGCACGACGTACTAGGGACGACGGTGCATGAAACCTCACTTGCTTACTTTGTGAGTATACTACTCACTTAAATGTTACAATGTGGCTTTGGTATATGTGAATTTGATGCCTTGACGGCTAATATGGCTATTGAAAATGATTGAGGTGAGGGTGTACTTGACCGCCCTCACCCCCTTGTGATTCCATTTAGGACTGTTTACCGTTTTACTGAAATACTGCACTTGCTATATGAGATATTGAATTCCATTCATGGAAAACTGATTTGGTGTCGTTTGGACGAATGTCCAACGGCCTTACTGTATTACTGAGCTCAACCCCGTAGGTAGTCAATTGGATCGAGCCGGCGAGGGCTTGGTCGTGAATATTGACGTGCCACGGGGACTGTACTGGGGAATCTTGTAGTAATGAGACTCTTGGTTCCGGTATACTCGAGTATTACCAAAATGACTGATTGGAGTGCGGGCCCGGTTGGGGTATGTTTGGTGGAAGGAATGGAGTGAAGTGAGGTCTACGGTCGGGTATTCTTTAATATTGACGGAGGGTCAATGAGATTGGATCAAGAATGTAAGCGTGGAAATGGGCTCTTGAGAGCCATCCGTATCCTTTTACCGACTTGTTTTAATTCTTAATTGTGTACTCGAAATGAAAGATTATGCTTATATGATCCTTGTGCTTATGTGGTAGTAACTCACTGGGCTTAAGCTCATTCCGTTCCATTTGTTTTCCTTACAGGAAAATGACCACTTTTGGAAAGGTTATACTTGTTGGTTGTCAAGTTGAGTTCATGTAAATGCATCTTTTGGATAGCTCTTCGAATGAAACCCTAATGTGTATTGGGTTCACTTTCTTTTGATTGGCAAACCGAACATGTATATTCGTAGTGAATGATTTTTGATATGCCGTTTTGGCTTGAAAATGTTACATTTCAATGTGTGTATGTTTGGTTGATATTTGGTTGAATTTTGGATCAACTCGTATTTCAAACGGCGAAAGAAAAATTTTGGCTACTCTCGGCCTAGTATCTGGATTCTGACGTGTCCAGCACTATTCATCTTCGGCTTCGAATTTCATTTGTATTTAATTTGTGATTTTGACATATTTGCGCATGTTGGTATGTTCCGGAACGTAATAGATCGACGTAAACTGATCCGTTAGTCCTGGCGAGAGCTGGGCAGGCAGTCCGCTAACCCCTTTGGTTCGCCTTAAGGGAAAGTGGGGCTGTTACAGTTGGTATCAGAGCCACTTCGCGTGGTCTCTGCGCGGAGTGAGATTGGGCCAAGTGGTGTTGTGGTCCTAATTTCATGAATATGTCTAAGTGCTCATTTCAGCATAAGTTATGAACCGGGCATGTGATAAGTGTACGAATCATTATCATGGGACTCGAGGAAGTTAGGGATGTATGTCGGGTAGGAATCTTTAATAAGGATGGTTTACTCTTGGGACCGGCCGGCTCGAGTTGTGAATTATCTTAGATGGGATTCTTGCGCCCGGATACGAAAGATATGAGGGCTAAGGCCATTCCTTGGGGAAATCGTCTATGTTTGTTTCTACCTTGCCTGTACTTGACTCGACTGATTGTATATATGTGTGTGGCTTGATCTTGCTTGGCTTGTATATATACGTTTGTGATATGAACTACTTGGGACTGACCTCGAACTACCTGAGATTGATCTTGAGCTGCCTGAGACCGACTAGACTGAACTTCCTTGAGACGTGACCCTGTTAGGCGAGTGTGTTCATACGTACTCTTAATGGACCTAATTTCACTGAATATATGGTATGTGACCTGTAGGTGGACTTGAATTTTATGACTATTTACGAATGTGAATTGCTGGACAGAGGTTAGGCCAGTGTGTTCTTACCTGTACTATGATCCTTGAACTTGACCTTGTACTCTTATTTGTGTTCATGCTCCCTGAACGTGTAATATTTGACCCTAGCGGTTGAACTTCTTTGTACTCATGTGGTTGTAGACCGGCTACTACTTTTCTGTAGCGGTTGAACTGAACCTCTCTGGTGGGGCATTGCCTGTTGTGTTGTCCAGCACCGCCATTCTTCTGGCGAGGCATGCCTGTTGTGTTGTCCAGCACCACCAGGGATGAAATACTTGAACGGAGGCTCTCTGGCGAAGTTTAGCCGTTGTACGAACTTGTTGTGTTGTCCAGCACCGCCAGGGACCAATACTTGAACTAAGGCTTTTGGTGAAGTATAGCCGTTGTGCTAGCTTGTTGTGTTGTCCAGCACCACCAGGGCCAACTTACTGAACTGAAATTCTTTGGTGAAGCATAGCCGTTGTGCTAGCTTGTTATACCCTGAATGTCTTCCCCATATCTGGGACATTAAGTCCGATTTCAAGCCTTTTGCCTGTTTTATCTGGTTACGCGATTAACTCCCTACTGGACCACTGGACCATGACTATTTGATAAGTTGGATTGGCGTGATACTGAGTACTTGAATTTGATAAGTGATTTACAAGATCATGAATTGTGATAAGTAAGATTAGAATGTTTCTTAGTATTTGACTGACTTTGGGAAAAACAACTTGGACCTAGTGAATACGAGTTGGAGTAGATGGAATGCTACTGCTTGAGTGGTTTCTGAGCGATATCTTGACCGGCTTTATATAGGAGTTAGAATGTCGAGGACGACATTCTTTTAAGGGGGAGAGAGTGTGAGAACCCGTATTTTCCCTTAATGTTTTTCCTAGGGTTTTTCCCTTTTAATTGCATGTTTTCTGCATTTTCTGGCTAGGAAAATTTTCTTGGTGGATTTTATGCGTTATTATAGTTTTTAGATGATTTTTCTAGCATTGGGTAGTTTTTGAAAAATTAAGAATATATATTGGACGTGGGACCCACTAGTGCGAGAAGTTCGGAAAAATTCGGCCAATTAGGTTAAATTCTGGATACTGTGTAAAATTTATCGGGTGTTTAGAGATAAGTAGAGTGGGTGAAATGATTGATGTGAGAGGTAAAAGAAAAGATAGGATTGCATTTACGAGAGTGACAAGTGTCACATAGTTATTGGATTTGACTTAAGAAAGACTATTCACTATTTTGACTTTTGACCCAAGGAAGTAAATATCTCAAAAATTCACAAAAATTACCATTTTCTTACCTTGCGTTGGCCGGCTCTCTCTCTTGCAAGAAGGAAGGAAATTCTTCAACTTTCTAGCTTCCATTTCACTCAATCTTCCACAACTAATCACCTAGAATAGATTCTACTCCATAAAAACCTTTCTTCTAGTGCTAGTAAGTAGTTTGGTGGAGTTTGTTTGAAGACTTAAGGTGTCCAACATCTCTCTCTCTCTTAATTTCTTGGTAAGTGATGCTCGAACACCCTACTACACCTAATGATGTTTATGTTATGCTTAGAAGTAGCTTGAGTGATGGTATATGTGATTTATTTCTTGGTTTGAAGTGATTTGGTTGAGTTTTTTATTTTTTGAGGAATTTTCTGGTTTCATATGATCTTGATGGTGTGGTTGTTTTTGATGGTTGGTAATAAGGGGCTTTGACTCTAGTAGGTGTAAATGATTGGTAATTGCAACCAATTTCTGTTTTGGACCAAAAATTGAAAAGTGAGGGTTTTGTGATGAACATTCTGTCCGAATTTTTAGGTCCTAGTTAGAGGCCGAATTGGACTTTGCTCAGAACATGAAAGTTGTAGGTATTGATGATTTTGAAGTGCCTGCAAAATTTCAGGGCATTTGGAGTAGTGTAGAGTGAGTTATGCCATTTTTACTGTTGCTCTTTTGGGTGATCAGAATGTGCGAACTGTGATTGTAATCGTCTGGTTTGACTGGAATTGGTTTGGATTTTGTTGTTGGTGTCTTCTGATGAAATGTGGCTTGATGTCTTAGCTATCATATGCCTTTGGAATCAATGTATTTGGACCTGTATAGACTGAGATAGACGAATTACAGTTTTGTGTGATCTGGGAACCTGCAATTACGGTTCTGGGTTGGTTTTCTGCATTTTTGACCTAGTTGTGCTAGGATTTGGACTGAGTGGCCTTCTACATTGTTGTAGCCCTGTCTCTTAGCTTCGCGATGGTGGGTCTTACGTCCTCATCCGATAAGTGTAACGCATTTTGTGCCATTACCGCATTAGGAGGCGAAAACTGTTTTTGTTGTGGGATCAAATGAGTTCCATTTGCTGAAATTTCTGGTTTGCTATTATGCTTGTTTATGCATATGAAACCCTATTGGGTTATAATTGGCTTGGCTTGATGACTCGTTATCGAGTCTTATGGTATTTGTTTACATGTTCTAGGACGTGACGTTAGTGCACGACGTACTAGGGACGACGGTGCATGAAACCTCACTTGCTTACTTTGTGAGTATACTACTCACTTAAATGTTACAATGTGGCTTTGGTATATGTGAATTTGATGCCTTGACGGCTAATATGGCTATTGAAAATGATTGAGCTGAGGGTGTACTTGACCGCCCTCATCCCCTTGTGATTCCATTCAGGACTGTTTACCGTTTTACTGAAATACTGCACTTGCTATATGAGATATTGAATTCCATTCATGGAAAACTGATTTGGTGTCGTTTGGACGAATGTCCAACGGCCTTACTGTATTACTGAGCTCAACCCCGTAGGTAGTCAATTGGATCGAGCCGGCGAGGGCTTGGTCGTGAATATTGACGTGCCACGGGGACTGTACTGGGGAATCTTGTAGTAATGAGACTCTTGGTTCCGGTATACTCGAGTATTACCAAAATGACTGATTGGAGTGCGGGCCCGGTTGGGGTATGTTTGGTGGAAGGAATGGAGTGAATTGAGGTCTACGGTCGGGTATTCTTAATCATTGACGGAGGGTCAATGAGATTGGATCAAGAATGTAAGCGTGGAAATGGGCTCTTGAGAGCCATCCGTATCCTTTTACCGACTTGTTTTAATTCTTAATTGTGTACTCGAAATGAAAGATTATGCTTATATGATCCTTGTGCTTATGTGGTAGTAACTCACTGGGCTTAAGCTCATTCCGTTCCATTTGTTTTCCTTACAGGAAAATGACCACTTTTGGAAAGGTTATACTTGTTGGTTGTCAAGTTGAGTTCATGTAAATGCATCTTTTGGATAGCTCTTCGAATGAAACCCTAATGTGTATTGGGTTCACTTTCTTTTGATTGGCAAACCGAACATGTATATTCGTAGTGAATGATTTTTGATATGCCGTTTTGGCTTGAAAATGTTACATTTCAATGTGTGTATGTTTGGTTGATATTTGGTTGAATTTTGGATCAACTCGTATTTCAAACGGCGAAAGAAAAATTTTGGCTACTCTCGGCCTAGTATCTGGATTCTGACGTGTCCAGCACTATTCATCTTCGGCTTCGAATTTCGTTTGTATTTAATTTGTGATTTTGACATATTTGCGCACGTTGGTATGTTCCAGAACGTAATAGATCGACGTAAACTGATCCGTTAGTCCTGGCGAGAGCTGGACAGGCAGTCCGCTAACCCCTTTGGTTCGCCTTAGGGGAAAGTGGGGCTGTTACAGATTCAATTGCTATAGATTCCAGAAAATTGGCAATGTTGACTGAAAATTCTGCCCTGCACAAGTAAACATAGGAATGTTGTAGTAGCTTATTGCTCAATTTGGACTAACTTATGAGCTGAATTTCTTTGAGGTGTCTTCTAAAGATTATTAGTGTTTTAAGTCTAGTTTTTAATAGGCCAAGTTGTATGAATGTTTGAAATTTATAACTCAAGTTATGATTTTTCTAAAGGAATGGCATAAGTTATTGTTTTTTGTGCATACTAGGGTTTTTGGTGTGTTTTTTGTGCATTTTGGTAGTGTGATTAATTGGCGAGGTGTGTATACTAAATTTGTTGTTAAGAGTGAATTTTATATAAGAGAAAGTATGTGATTAGAAGTTCTAATAATAAGTTAGTGAATCATAAGTTAAAACACTAGTACGCGCGAGTTAAGGAAAATCGGCTTGTACCGACGCGCATCGTTTGCTACCGATTGAATACACCACTTGAACACTATTTTATTACCTTAATCTCCTTGCTATTATTTCATAAATATCAGCCCTTCAGCAGCCTTAAAGTGGCTGAATTTTTTACCAAGAAAAGAGGGAAGGAGAAAAAATTTGGGCTTTAATCTCGCGGCGACACTTGGCGACCATCCATCCAACTTTAACCAAACCAATTCCTATCTTCTTATCATTCTTTTAGCTCCATTTGTTCTCCATTTCTTCAAACGATGTGCGAGTTTAGGAAAATCGGCTTGTACCGACGCGCATCGTTTGCTATCGATTGAGTGCACTACTTGAACACTACTTTATTACCTTAATCTCCTTGCTATTATTTCATAAATATTAGCCCTTCATCAGCCTTAAAGTGGCTGAAAATTTTGACTAAGAAAATAGGGAAAAAGAAAAAATTTGAACTTTAATCTCACGGCGACATTTGGTGACCACCTATCCAATTTTGACCAAACCAATTCCTATCTTCTTATCATTCTTTTAGCTTCATTTGTGAGATCCCGTACATTTTCTTATTTTCTAGGTTTTATGTTAATTAATTGCATGTTATTCTGCATTTTCTTTGTTAGAAAAATTTTTGAGGTAATTTGTATGAGTAAATATAGTTTTTCGATGATTTTTCTAGTATCGGTTAGTTTTTGAGAAATTAAGAGCGTATACCGGACGTGGGACCCGCTAGTGCGGAAAGTTCGGAAAAATTCGACCAGTTAGGTTAAGTTTTGGATACCGGATTTATTTTAGCAGGTGTTAAGAGATAACTAGAGGTTACTTAGTTGTATTATTGTTGGATTAGCATTGGAGGGAAAAAGGATAAGCTTTAGGGCCAAAAGGTGACAAGTGTCACCATGCCATTTATTTTTGGACTTTGACTAACTTTCCTACTTTACCATTTAATCAAAAATTTGACCAACAATTCATCACATTTGGCTTCCCTTTGGCCGAACCTCTTGCTCAAGAAAAGAAAAAAATCCTCCAACTTCCTACTTCATAATCTTGCTCCAATCTTCAAATCAAACCGATAAAACTTCAAATCACTCCATAAAATCCCTTTGCTAAGTGGTCTTGAGGTAGTTGGTGAAGTGGTTTGAGAAACAAAGGTGTTTAGTTGGCTCTTCTCTTGAGTTGCAAGGTGAGTAGCTAAGGAGTTCATTCTTTGGTCTTGCTAATGTTAAATTGGTAGCTTGTGTTAGTCAAAGATGTGATTTGGTGAAAGATTTCATGACTTTTAGTTGAGATTGGTGACTTTTATATTTATTCTTGAATTTTTCTGTTTTCATATGTTTAATATTGTGTGGCCATGGGTGATGACTTGGGATAGCTTAGAATGAAGCTATTGTGCGTAAATTGTAGCTAATTGCGGAAAATTTCCACTTTGTGCGGAAAATTCCAGATTAGGGTTTCATTTTTCCCCAATTCTTCCTGGTACTGTTACACCTAGTTATAGGCCGATTTGGCCTTAGCACAAAACATGAAAGTTGTAGATAATCATGTTTTATGGTAGCCTACAAAATTTCAGCTCAATCGGAGCAACGTATCCTATGAAAAGACCAAAATACCCGGCTGCCCTGTTTCTATCCGAACATGCTAATCAGCTTTTGTAATTGGTTGTTTTGACCAGGAATACTACTGATTTGATTGTCGATGTCTTTTTAAGACTTATAGCCTTGTATCTTAGCTTTCAAATGGCTTTGGAATCACTTGAATTGGAGTTGTATGTGCTGAGATATGATTGAATGAATCAGGACTGCTAGTTGAACTGTGAACTGGAAAATCTGGGGTTGTTTTGGTAAATTTGACCTAGATACATTGCAAACTGGACTGAGTGGCCTTCTTCAACATTGTATCCCTTTCTCTTAGCTTCGAAACGGTGTAAATTGTACCTCAATCCGACTAGTGTTGCTTCAGTTGTGTTAGTTCTGCTAAGCAACAGCAAATCTGCCTTTTGTTTTCCAACCTAAACGTCATTTCCGCACATGTCCTAGCTTGATTTGGTAATCATATGACATTGAGCCTATTGAGTGGCTATTTATGTTGTGTGTAATGTTGGGGTTGATTGAGGAAAAAAATGAAGCCATAAATGGCTGGGAAATAGGTAAATACAAAGGGCGTGCTGCCCAAATTTTCGCTCGAGGGCTAAGTTTATATTTAAACTTGTATATTTTTCGTTTGGCAAATACTATGACCGTTTTCTATTTTAAAACATGATCCTTCTTCAATTGGAAACTCCAAATGTGTACTTACTCTTACCCAAATAAAGAGGAGTGGTTTAGGGTTTTTCTGGGTATTTTGACCTCTTTTTTTCATGAATTTCATTAAGACCTTTAGTGTATAATATCTACTTGAATATAAGATGATTTTGAACCATATAAACGATTCCAAAAACAGTATTTCTTAGCCTATCTAGTTGGATTCCGACTTGTCTTTGGTTCAAGTGTTTCCATTAGAAAATTTTATAATCCTTTTGAGTTTGGCTTTGCATTTGGTCTATGAACCCTAATTATTTTGTCTACGGGTCTAAATGTCCTCGTTTCACTTTAAAGTCTTTTATTACGATCTACTAATCAATTGGCGAGTTTCTTTGATTTCACCTAACTATTTGTGCTAGATGACTTGTAATATTCTTTCTCGTTAATTTTAGGTTTTCTCGGTGACTAAGGATAATATCCGGAAGGATATTTTGCAAGTTGTTTTGCGTACATAGGTGAGTGTTCCTTGTTTGCTATATTATTCTTGACTCCATGACTTGTGTTATTGTTTGATAACGTGTTAAGTGTTTCCAATGATTTCCAAAATGAATTTTCTAGGCGAGTGTGTACTTTATCGCGCTCGACCTAAATAAAACGTGAAATTTTCAACGATTTAATGATTGATACTTTAGTTGTGCATGATGTAAGCCTTTTGGTTGAACTGGGCCCTACCCTTCGTTACCGATCGACTCGAGCCAGAAGCGGACTCGGTCGGGCGATATGATGACCCTGGGTGTGAACATTGGTATACTCGAGTATTACCTTGTAGGTTGGTGGAGCCTGGCCAACGTCCAGGAGGGGGTGAATGAAATGAACGATCGAACGAGGGTTTTACTTACAAAAATGCATTTTCAAATGATTGGAGGAATAAAGGGAATGACAGGAGAACGAACGAACGAACGAACGAACGAACGAACAAATGGCTCCCTGTGAGCCCGTATCCTTTTAATGTATGTGTTATTATCGCTTTCCATTGTAAATGTTTCTTGAATTATTGATTATCGATGGTTAATGTATTGGCTTTATTGTTGAATATGTGTTCGGAACCTCACTGAGCTTTTAGCTCACCCCTTTAGTTTTATTTTCCTTAACAGGGGGATGCGAACAAGGACGAGAGCCCAGTGTAGGTTAGCCTAGTCTAGTTTTTTTGTTTTGTAATGGTTCTCGCCCTAGTGCTTGACACGGGCTGGATGTATGACGAATTGAGAACCTTTGTATATTCGATATTTGTATTTCCTTTTGAGATAGAAATGTATATAAGTTTCACTTTAAGTTTTGGATTTTTATTTTGTTTGATCTTGTGGTTTTATTTCGGATTTGATTGAGGTTCGACTGAGTCCCGGTGAGAGCTGGGCAGGCGGTCCGCCTAACCCTCTGGTTCGCCTTAGGGGGAGATGGGGCTGTCACATCATTTCTTCTCCATTTCTGACTTGTTGGCCGAGCTTGAGGAGAGAAAAACAACAAGAGAGAAAACTCCACCTTTCACCTTGAATTCATCCTTGTTTGAGCAAAAACAACCAAACTAAACCGATTAAACTTCTCTTTTGGTGGTTGGAAAGCTTTGTGTGGTAAAAGTTTTGGAAAAAAATAGTGTGGTTTTCACTTACAAGCAATTATTGGAAGGTATCATAGCTGCCTTTCCTTTTCTCTTCCTTAATCTTGTTTAAATTTGGATAGAAGCTATTGTTCTTGGCTTGTTATGGTTAATGATTCAGTTTTGGATGTTATAATGGAAGGGTTAGCTAGGGTTTACATTTTCAGCCTTGAATATGGTTGTCTACCCAGTAATTGATGGTATTGAGCTAGTAATTGATGGTTTTGATGATATAATGCTTGATAGTACTGAGGTAGGATATGAATTTTTAGAGTAGAAGAGAATTTCTAGATTTGATGATGAATCTACCCTATTTCTGACCTGCATATTCGTCCATGATAGGGGCCGAATCAGGTTTTGTACAAAACATGAGAGTTGTAGGGAATGGAGCTAAAAATCTTTCTGTAAAATTTCAGCTCAATCGGTGCACTGTATCTTATGAAATGACTAAAATAACCCTGACTGCCCAAATGCCCTATTTCACGGACAGTTTTCTGTTTTCTCTGAGATTTCGATTTTTGACCTTGAAAATGCAAGAACTGGGTGTCGATATCTTCACAGGAAATGTAGGTATCTATCTTACCTTCAAAATGCCATAAATTATATCCCAATCCGATAAGTTTAGCTTCAGCTGTGACCAAAGTGTCTGAAGATGTCAAACCTATTACTTAACGATTCTTCTTTAATACTAGTTTCCAGCTTTGATTTTGATGATTGCATTGCTAGAATTGCCTTGTATTTGGTTGACATTGAGCCTAATTGAAGGGCTATTGTGTTGAGATTTCTTATGTGTGAATTTAGGCTGAGTTGAGGAAAATATTGAAGCCATAAATTGCTGAAAAATAGCTAAATACAAAGGGCATGCCGCCCAAATTTTCACTCGAGAGTTAGGCTGTGTGCTCGCGACTTGAGTGAAGATTTGAGGTCGAATTGAACTTGGATTGTCTATGGTATTCGAGTCTTATTTCGTAAAGGTATATAAGATGAAATTTGACCGAAACTCGTACCCTTGAAAAAATGAAAGTAGTGACCACTCGGAATATGTTTTCCTCGTCTTTTAGACTCAAATGCGAATTCCAAAGTTTTAGTTGCTTCTTTAGCAACTCCAAAAGACTTTAGCAACTCCAAAAGAGCGAGCATGAATTTTCTAGAGTTTGATAAGTAACATGAATACTATCTAAATGAGTTTCATTTACTTGATCTTCTTGAAGCGAAACTCCTATGTTTCGAACCCTAGTTGATTTCAAACTCTTAAATGATATTGTATCACAGATTTGGATTCCAACCAAGGAGTTACTCCTGAACGTGATTTTGACAAGCACTAAATCTTTCGTGAGTGCTTCCAAAAATATGATTGAACTTGATATAGTTGCTTTAACTCCTTTACCAACATGATCGGATAAGATTTGCTTGGTTTGGTCGGGCAAGTGTGTACTTTATCGCACTTGACCTAACTCAACTAAACACATGATATCTCATTCATGCTTGTACAAGTGACTTGATTTACATTGACCTGTGCTTGTTTTTTTTTTTAATCCCGGCAAAAGGGAGGGACGCCACCCCACTTTTATTCATAATAAGTAGAGATACAACGGGCACAAAATTGAATAATTTTTGTTTCTAGAATTAGGATGGTTTCACGATCCTAATAGAAGGCATTCCAATGAAGTCTAGTCGAATTCCCCCGCGAGCCAGTCGTGGCCATTCATTCCAATGCTCATACAATTTGATATCCAGGTGTGGATGAGCTACTCCAACATTTGCCAGAGTATCCGTCACCTTGTTAGCATCCCTGAAACAGTGGGAGAGCCTAGTAGGTACGTCAATCAATTTCCATATCTGCTGGACCTGTAACCAAATACACCATGGGCAATTGACCTGTGCTTGTATTTGTACTTGGGCTTGACTTGTAAGTACTGAGCGGCAGTATGTACCACACTCTATTCGAGTGGGAGGTGCCTCTCATTCCCATCTCTGTACTTTTCTCTTGACTAAGTCGATTGGTCATCGACTATGTTAACTACTTGGGAACCCAAACCCCACTGGCTAGTTAATCGAGTCGAGTCGACAAGGGCTTGGTCAATTAGATAACGAACCATAGGTCTCTTGTTTTGTCGAGTGGAGTGATACCTTTTCGACTAATCGGTATACTCGAGTATTACCACCAGTGTTTAGTTGGTGTTTGGGCCCGGTAAGGAGGTTGAATGGTGGACGGATTGGTGTGAAGCGAAGCACTACTGGATTGGTTACTTTACTTGAAAGTTGACGAAGTGTCAACTAATACTTGATCAAGTTCTGGTGAAGCAACGGGAATTTGGCTCCTGAGAGTCATCTGTATCCTTATACTTTGATTGTTATTCGTAGTGTTATTGTTCCTTTCAGAAAAGAATTTTACACTCGCTCATTTTGAGATTTGCTACTTGAAGTGTTATTGTTCACTTTTATGAACTTATTATGCTCGCTATTTTGCTACATTGATACTTGTACTTTTAATTAATAGTCAACTTGATATTTGGAACCTCACTGAGTTTTAACTCACCCTATTAGATTTATTTTCCTTACAGGGGATACGAGCGAGGTGTGAGACTGGTACAGGCTAGCATAGTCTACTTTTTGGAATTTTGCGATTGTACTCGCACTAGTCGCTCGATTAGGGTTGAATGTATCTAAAACTCATATTTTTGTTATAATTGGGATTGTATGAATGTTTGGAATAGAAATGAATGTACATGTACGTTCCAAGTTTGGGAACTATTATTTCCTTTACTTTTGAGGTTGTAACCTATTTTATTTGAAGTGAGTGAGTGAGTTCTGGCGAGAGCTGGGCAGGCGGTCCGCTAAACCCTAGGTACGCCCTAGGGGGAGGTGGGGTCGTCACAAGCTTCACTTAGCTATCGCCTTGTATAAATAGCCGTATAGCCCCCAAGAGTCTTTTCACCACGAAAGTTACATTTTGAGTCTATTCATGGGCAAGGCATGGCTTCATCTATCGCTCTGATCGCAGTCTTTTCAATTGCCCTGGTAAGGTTTCTCAACCATCAATACTGTACTTGAAGTAGTAGTTCATATGAGATAATTGCTAGACTGTATTGGAATACTGATGAAACCTGTGAATTAAAGCTACCTGAGAAAACACATTCTTCTTCCTTTTTGCACATTTATCTGCAGCTCTAACCATCGCCACTGAAGGAATGGAAGCTCTTCAGATGGCTCTGTAGTTCTATTGTCATAAAAGGTTGACTTCCAAACATTACCAATGCTAGTACCATACTTAAACATCAATGTAACTTGAGTAATGGCATATGACACTATTTACCATTTTTTAGCTAGAGGATTCATCCGGGAGAGATTGAAAGTCAAATCAAGAACCTCAAAATCAACTAATTAATATTCCTCTTGCCAGTTGAGCTCATATTTGGACATTGACTATCCTTCTCTACAAGGGGTCATCTTTTAGAGTGCTACCATCAATGTACCTATATTGACGTTAGTTTCTATTATGTTGATATTTGCACTAATGTGTAGTTTGCATGCATCACGGAAGCAAGGAAGAATCCTACGGACTTTCTGCAATATGCTGTCATTAATGAGCATACTGAGGACAATCACCATGCAAAGTCGTCCCTTTCCAATCAGAAGAAGACAAGTAATGGTAACACATTGAAGGACTTTGAGTCGAAGCCCGGCTCCATTTTCTGGGGGTATCATGGCAACGACGCTGAGTCTAAGTCTAAGGAGGAGAAGCCTCATATGAAAGACTTTGAGTCGAAGCCCGGCTCTATTTTCTGGGGGTATGATGGCAACAAAGCTGAGTCTAAGTCTAAGCCTCTTATGAAAGACTTTGAGTTGAAGCCCGGCTCTATTTTCTGGGGGTATCATGGCAACGAAGCTGAGTCTAAGTCTAAGCCTCTTATGAAAGACTTTGAGTCAAAGCCCGGCTCCATTTTCTTGGGGTATCATGGCAACGACGCTGAGTCTAAGTCTAAGGAGGAGAAGCCTGTTATGAAAGACTTTGAGTCGAAGCCTGGCTCCATTTTTTGGGGTTATCAAGGCAACGACGCTGAGTCTAAGGAGGAGAAACCACTCGTGAAAGATAATTAATGTGCAGGGAAGCCGTAACTTTACCTCTGAATGGACTACGGACATACATGTCTTCTAGCTGGTCTGATTTTCTCCATTTTCTTTATTGGTATGAAAATGTGTGATATGTAATAAATGCAGTTCTTCTTTCAACCAAGCGTTCCGTATAATTAATTAAATGAAAGTTAGTAGCGTTGAGTGCATGTTCTGTTTCTTTGTTTGTTGTTCTTCTTGCCATTTACCATAGACAGAAAGCGGAAAAAAATGAGCACTATTCAAGCATGACAAGAATCATAGAGTGAGCGAACCAACTATACCTTGATAATCTAAAAAGAGTTCTTCAAACTCGTACTCTTGTATGAAACCAGGACCATATATATATATATATATATATATATATATATATCGATTCAATTTCCTAATGATGTGTGTGGTACGAATGCACATTAGAAGTACAGAAAATTCCAAAGTAAACTTTCACAAAAGAAGGGAAAGAATGGAGAACTCTTGAAGCGTGATTGATCACTATTCTTAAGAATTTAATTATCCATACTACACTAAGTATTTGCTGTAGAGATAAAGGTAATTTAACTTTAAGATACAACAAGAGAAGAAGAAATTGATAGCAATATCAAGTTTCTCAAATAATTCTAGCTAGTTTTGACAATAAAAGGCTTGTTTTTTTACAAGTAACCTGTTTTCCACTCGTCTCTAAGTATCCTTTGATACGTGGCACTTAATCCCAATTATTTGACTTTAAACTTCGTTCTGTGATGTGGATTCTTTGTGTTAGTATATACAAGACTAATCTTAAACATTACTTGAAAATCATATTATATGTAACTGAGTACCGCATAACTTGTAATTATCCACTTACGCTCTCAATATTATTAGGAAATTACATGGATTTTCGTTTCAGTAACTCTAATTATATAGTCTCACGATCCATCTTAACTGAAGGGGCCATTATGAATTAGATGAACATGAAGTTGTATTTCGATTCTCAAGCTATTCCCTTCCTCTTTCTTCATTGTAAGGATTAGAGTCTCTTTTGGAGAAAAAAAAACACTCTAATTATACAAGATTAAAGCAAGTAGCAATGGTCTATAAGAGGATAAAAAGTAAGCAGGCTGGGGCATATTTATTAAAACATGAAAGTAATATGAAATTTTATAATACACATGATACGAACAATAAACTGTATGTAAATAATGCAAATATATTCGAAAAGTACAAAGCTGAAAATACACTTCATTTACCATGTGCATAATAGCTGTGTGCACATTCTAATGAAGATTTTTTTATTTTTAGTGTAAGTAAAAAGTTTCGAACTCCAAACCTTTTACTTACACTCTCTTTTCTCAAATCATTCAATCCATCTCTCCCCACATTTTTATGAAGATAAGCACATAATGCAAGTTTTTATTTTTTGAGGTGAATAACTTGTTCACAAAAAAGTTTTCTCGATTTAGGTAAAGTTTAAACTTTTTTTTAAAATCAAAATCTTATTTTATTTTATTTTTAGAAAATTTTGATGGAGTTTCCCCTTACAAATGGATGAAAACTTCCTACCAACAAACCCAAATGCAAGAAAAATTAAATTTAAAACTCTCGACTAAACCCTCCTATAGGTTAGTCTACTTTTCTCCTCCTAATAGACGGAATGCCTAACCTATCTACTCGAATTTCCCCGCGCACCAATCTTGGAATTGCACTGAAATGATTGTAAATGCTGATGTCATGGTTACTAGTAGAAGCGCCCACATTTGCTAGTCTATCCGCCACCTTGTTAGCTTCTCTGTAGCAATGAGCAAAATGCGTCGCATCCTCAACCATGTCCCAAATCTGTTTGACCTCTCTTCATACCATCCACGGGCACTGGAGCTGTCTTTGAAGAATTCTAACCAAAACTAGCGAATCAACTTGTATACTTACATTGGTAAAACCCTTTTGATTGCACAATCGGAGACCCGTTAACAAGGCCAACGCTTCTACCTGCAAACTAGAAGTTTCTCCAAAGTAAGCCGAAAAGCCAATAATGGAGTTCCCGATGAATCACGTAGTATTCCCCCACCACCACTCAATCCTGGATTGCCCTTGGAGCATCCATCTGTATTCAATGTTAACATTCCAGCCTCCTTCACCCTCCACCCCACCAGTTGAAAAGTATAACGAGTTGGCAGTTGAGCTGTCCACTCGTTTAATTGAGGAAATGTTTGCACCGCAAGCCTCTGGATAAACTGAAATTCTACTACCACTTTCACATCTAGCAAAATGTCATGACAAATTCTCGTAACTCGCATCTGAGTCCCTTGATAGTATGCTTTATTCCGAGACTTCCAGATATGTTAGCATATAAAACTTGGGATAACTGAGTAAAGGAACCGTCTTTTCTTAGACCTAGGTGAAAACATCCACCAAACCATTAACCATGTCCGTAGTGATGAACCTGTTACCCCACACATCCTACCAAAATAATTCCAGACTCCCTTCGCAACCTAACCATCCGAGAAAACATGCTCCAATGTCTCATTTGATCCCTCTTGGCAGCACAAGCATTTTGATGCCAATTGGACTCCCACCCTCCACAAAACATTTGCTAATGGCAATTTATTCAATAACAATTTCAGCATGAAGAAAGATATTTTCAATGGAATCCGAGGATGCCATACCTAAGAATGAATCATAGAGTAATTACGAGTTTAACGAACCTCCTGAAAGGCCGATGATAATGTGAACCTTCCCGATGTTGTTTGCCTCCATATAAGTTCATCGTGGCAATCTCCCTCCGGAACCGGATGTTGTAATATTGGATGGATAAACTCTTGCGATATATATTGTCCGAGCAAGTTAATGTTCCAGTCCCCATTTGATATGAATTCTTTGAAAGTTAGGGCCGGATACACCCTAGTTTTAAGATATAGAGTACCACTGCCCAACCAATTGTCATGCCAAAAGTTGCAGGAACCCGCATTAACCAACCATACCATAGATAGTTCCACCTGTCGACTTATGTTTAACATTCCTTTCCACGTCACCGAGTCATACCGCCTCAATTCCACCTGACAAGGATGAAGTCCCCTGCAGTATTTTGCTTGCATAAATCCTGCCCAAAGTGAAGTTCCTTTCCGAAAATTCCACCACAATTTGCAGGAGAAAGCCGAATATATATCACTGAGCTTCCTGAAACCCACTCCCCCCTCCGCCACCGGAAAGCATAACTGAGACCATCTCATCCAGTGAAATTTCATCTCTTCGCCTGATGAACCCCATAAAAAATTCGCGCAAACCTGCTCTATTCTTTTAAACATCGAGGCGGGACACACTGCAGCTGATAGTAAATGGACTGGAATGGATGATAACACATGCTTTATTAAAATTATTTTCCCTCCTAGGAAATCAATCTTGACTTCCAAGACATAATTCTAGCCAGCACAGTCTGACACACCTCTCTAAAGTACACTGATTTACTTCTGCTCGTGTACATAGGAAAACCAAGATAGCAAATTGGAAACTCTTGTCTAGTAAAGTGCGTAATTCGCTCAACCACCCTTCTCCGAGCTGTTGGTAGGGCCTTATGGGCCAAGTAGCCACTCTTTTATGTATTTACTAGTTGTCCTAAGGATTGTTGGTAAGCATCGAGCACCTGCACAATTCTCTTTAAAATAGCAGTAGATCCATTAGTAAAAATCAGCAAATGCTAGATGCGTGACGATAGGACAGCCTGTTGGGACTCTAAACCCTACACAATTGTGCTGCATTGGTAGATTATTTAGTCCTCGTGAGAGCAGTTCTGATCCGGTAATAAATAGCACTGGGGATAATGGATCTCCTTGACTTAGCCCCCTGTAAGATTTGAAGTAGCCGTGTGATGTTTCATTAATGATAATTTGTGACAGCCCCACCTCCCCCTAAGGCGAACCAAAGGGTTCGGCAGACCGCCTGCCCAACTCTCGCCGGGACTCACTCACTCACTACAGTCCTCAAATAAAGTACAATATAAATCTCAAATATACATCAAATGTTCCAAAAATTTACATATCATCAGTGCAGCGAATGCGTATTCTAAACGTGGAACGTACACATACATCCACTTCAACCCCAAACAGTCACACTAGCCCAACTATTACACAAAACGAATCCAAATCTAAACTATACAATATATAGGCCATCCAGTCACACAAATAACGTAATATAAGCGCTTCCTTTGCCTCAAACCCTGTGGGGAGAAGAAAACATTTGGGGTGAGCTATAAGCTCAGTGAGTGAACAGTAAAATCAATAATCAAATAAGCTTTACGATAGTGCATTTAAATGATATCAAGAATTAGTGATCAGATGTGCGTATATTGCTCTTTGGAGCCAGTGAAATCCTTGTACTTAAATATCCAACGCTCCCTTGGATCAAGTAACAGATAAACAGAAATAAGGAGCCATCGTGCTCCAAAGAATGCGTAAACAGTAGTGAAGACGTTGGTTCTAAGCACAAGATTTTCCCAAGAACTCATCGGAGCCAAAATGTCATGGCACACACACAAACACAAATGATATGCAATCGTGTAACCAATGCAAGAATTATTTCAAAAGTAACTTTTGGAAAATAGTTAAGGGATCACTCACCAACCACGGCTCACGAACCTTATCCAGCATACATCATTGCCTTGCTCAAGTCGAAACCCTAGATTACAAATATCAGGTCAAGCAAAGGAAATTCTAATATTATCAAGCTTCTATCACCTTTTGGCACTTTAATCACAATTGAAGCTACACTTATCGGATTGAAACAAATCTTATGGCATTATGAAGCTAAGACATATACCAACATTTCTTATGAAGACCTCCGAAGCCTAATCATACATTTGCAGGGTCAAATATCGAAATCTCGGAGAGGACAGAAAACTGTCCGCAAAACAGGGTCTATGAACAGTCAAGGGTATTTTGGTAAATTCACAAGCTACAGTACTCTGATCAATCTGAAATTTTACAGGTAGATAGTTAACTCATATATCTACAACTTTTATATTTTGATAAAGAGCCGATTCAGTCTCTCTCAAGGTCAAACATACAATGTAAAAACAGGACAGATTACTACCACAATTGGAAACCCTAATCCGGAGTTCATGTACTCTAGTTGAAATTCCTTTAGGTAATCAAAACTAGCATACCAAAGCTTCATTTATCACAATATCAAGCTATCATGCTATGAACAACCACTACTTATCACATGAGGGCAGAAATAATACCCTAAAACTGAAGTTACATTTCTAAACTAATCTTTGCATATAACCATCACTAATTACAATTAAGGCTAGTAATTCCACCTTAACACTAGAATAGCTTCTACTAATCATATACATGGAAAATTAAGGATGAAATCACTTAGATAAAGTCTGGAAATATCACTAACATGGAACTTCATCATCTCAACTTCCAAATCACAAGAATTCCATAACAGTAATCAAGATCAACTCAAATTCAAAGGAATCAAATGCTCTCAAAGATTGGACAGCATTTCCCCTTAATTTCTTCATTTTCCATCCTACAATACATCACCAATCCTATCTCAATTCAATCACAATTACACATACAAATCATAGGCAATAAAAAACATCTAATTAGGGTCACAATACCCTTCAATGTGAGCCAATTAATAGCTCCAAGATCATTCACAATTAAGCCCCAATTCGAAACTCTAGAATTGAAATTAATGCACAAAAGCTGGAAATCTCTTTAGGCAAAATATACTAGCCTATCAACCTTTAATATTTCTCATAAAAAAAAACTACCAAACCATAGCCAATCCTTACTCATCATATAAAAGTGGAAAAATCCCCAATAAAACTGAAAATTCCTTAATACTACTTCAAACCATAAACTCTTCCATAAAATAACTTATTTAGCCACTACAAACTACTACTATACAATTATCAAGAACAAAAGGAAATTTCTAGGTGAGTTAACCCTTAGGAAAGATGGTAGCTTAGGGTTTCTTCTACAAAAATCACTCCACCAAGACCTTCATTCTTCTTTAGTGTACACTTGTACGGAGTAGTTTGTGATTTCACCGGTTAAAACTCAAGATTTGGGCAAGGATTGAAACTAGAAAATGAAGAACTTTTTCTCTTAGTTTTGCTCCTCAAAACTGCCGGCCAAGCCAAGGGAAAGAATGAAGATATTTTAGCCAAAAAACAAGATAAGAACATAGGAAATCAGCCGGTCAAACCTGGGTGCGGAGGTGCCACGTCACAATCCGGCCGGAATCTGGCCGGATTCAAGGCAGTAGCTAAACCATTTTTTTTCAAATCACCCAACCAATTCTTCCAAAAGTACTGTTCACAGAATTTTTTTCCTTTTTTCTTCTTTCGGGCGTCACATAATTGAAAACCAAACATTAGAGATAAGCCTCCAGACCATGTCTATAAATCGCTCTCCAAACCCAAATTTGCGCAACATGGTAATAATATTCCTCCATGACATCCGGTCATATGTCTTAGTCATATCTAGTTTTAAAGCTACATTCCCTCCTCTTGCCTTCCTGCCTATATCTGAAATCAACTCCTGAGCTAACAAATAATTATCCGTAATAATTCGGCCTTTGACAAATCCCGTCTGTTGGGGAGAAATAATTCTCGGCAAAATTGAGGCCATACGTTCCATCAAAATTTTGGATAATAATTTGTTAAAAAATTACAAAGACTAATTGGTCTGAATTTAGAGAAATCCTGGGGATTGGGAATTTTAAGTAAAGTTTAAACTTTACGTTGTCTAAACAACGCAAGTAGATGCCACTAGGACAGAAGTCATTATGATGACTTCATCCAAGGTAACGAAAAAAAAGGTGTACAATTGCACTTAAAATTTGTGAATTTATAGTACTCATGGTTTATCCCATCAAAGTTAACAACAAATAATTTTTTGAACCCCATTTAAACAACTTATTAGTGTAATTCAAATTTATTGCTCCATTATGTGTGTACATTGTATCAAAACAAAAGAGTAGCAAATTGTGTTTTATTGCACTTTTTGTTTAGCTAGCTTCATGCAAATTAACCTTCGTAGATTATAGGTAAAGAATTGGTTTGCCATTCAATGTATCCAAGAAATATGTGTTAGTACATAATGTTTATTTGAATGGATGTACTGGTGTAAAACAAAATTACAAATTATTAAGTTTTAAACTTTACAAGTATTAAAGCACAATAATTTTTTATTAAATTAAAATTTTCCCTTTTGTGATTTGGTAGTTTATCTTATAACCCCTCCATAGCTTAAAAATCTATAAACAACCTCCTCATAATCTGGGTTAACATGTCATCGTTAATTTTTCTAAAGTTTAAGTCAAATTAATATATTGAAAATTTTATTCTTTCACTAATTCTTTGAGGTAGTTACAAAACTATTACAATTATTATACACCTTAAACTCTGTATTTGTTTTCAAGTAAACACAAAAGATGCAGCAAACCATTTTTAGCCAAGTTAATAAAATTGCAAATGTAACAATATAAAGCACCCTATGAAAATTTACTCTATATGATTAAGAAAATAATTTATATTTATTAGAATGGAAAAAAGTTTCCAGAAGAGGGAGAGACCATAAGAAAAATAGTTCAGAGTGAACTGCATCAATCATGCCTTCCATCAGGGGGAAAAAAAAAGATAGATGTGCGTGTATATAGGTACATACACGCGCATTTATGTATGTGCATGTACACGGACGTGAGGTTGTTCCTTTGAAAAGTAGCTTCTCTTGCAACAATCCAAATTCTCGCACATTGGCAGAAATGGAAAAGTAGTATAGGCTGCACCGAAATCTACTAAAATACAAGCTTGAAATTCGGATAGAAATCGAAATACATAAAAACGTCCAGAGCCTTTTTTTTTTTGAGGAGATAAAACGTTCAGAGCTGAAAGCAGAGCCAGTCTTTGAGTCGTAGTGTTATTTAGATTCAAGTGAAAGAGGGAGCACAGGATGCAATACAACAGCCAAATAGAGATGGAAGCTTGAGCTCTTAGACCATTTGGCCAGAATGGTAGAGCCCTATATTGGAACCAATACAAAGCTTTCTGCCGGAAGAACATGGCAAACAGGGGAGGTCCCGGAAGGCAACGTGACCATGGTTCCAGTATCCATGTGACAAACAGCTTCGATTGTCAGCAAAATCCGGTACACGCCCGATTGTCAGCCTCTTGAGAATGGCAATAAAAGATTTAAGGATAAGCCATGGTACGACAGGATGTCATCTTCGGAGTTAAAATCATTTCAGGAACTTGTAAGATTGTGTTGTTTTGCAATCTGTCTGGAGTTGATCTCGTGGGCTGTTGTGTCAAAAAGACTCCGATATTGGTCTCCGAACCCATGATTTTTCCTGCAAATTCACCCAATGACTCATAGGATGTGACACAAGTATTCTTCTCTCCGTTGATCGGCATCCTCTCACACTCTCGAAGTGTATTTTCCATCATCTGGGCTTTTCGAGGTCCTTGAGGAATCGAAAAGTGTTCAAGAATGTAAGGGAGTTGCTCTAGCTGTAGCAACTGACAAAATTATCCTTGGTTGCTGTTCTCCCTACAGGGCTCAATGTATATGCATGTGACAACAGTATACCCCGTTAATGGAGTCTTCAATTTGGTGCTATATATAGCCCATTCTTTAACCAGGTTTTGTTTGATTGGTTTTTAAATTTGCCAGTGATCATACTGAGACCGGATTGCCCCTGACGAATTTGAATTATGGAGGCGAGTCCATTATTTGATCAAGAACCGCCAAGATTTACTATTCCCTCCGTCCCATTGAAAGTGTCATACTTTCCTTTTTGGACTGTTTCAAAATGTTTGTCATGTTTAACATTTCAAACTATTTTAAGCTATGAAGTCTCATTTCTGCCCTTCACTAATGATATGACAATGCATGTGCTAGTTGGTCCACAAATTAATGTATGGTCCCAAAGGACATCCAAATGTCCCAACTTGTACCATGTTTGACTTCCAGCTCCAGCAAAATTCTTGGTTCCGACTCCAGCCAAATTCATCACCAAGAATGTGTATATGGCTCTTTCAAACTTCAATTGAAGACTGATTTTGTTATCAAGAGGATAATTTCGATTTTTTGCAGTAAATAGAATATCGAGATGACTTAATTAGTGGTTTTCTTTTAAAAGCTTTCAATTTTTAAATTACTTTCATATACACGAATTTGTTAAGAATAATCAACTTTCACAAAATAAATTCATTTTGAAAGCAAAAAAATAGTGTAAAAATAGGTGAATAATTTTAGATTGACCCAAAAACTAAACGAGCAAAATAATAAGGCATGTTATTCTGCCAGGAGAAAAAACAATGGAGAAGAAATCTGCTAGAAGAAGATTTTGATAAGGAAACCTGTGACGACCCCACCTTCTCCTAGGGCATACCCTAGAAGTTAGTGAATCGCCTGCCTGGCACTCGCTAGGACTCACTCACTCCCATTAACTTCAGAGATAACATTACCATTGGACAACTGAACATTCACTCTTAAGTACCACTCCAATCAGCTTGAAACATAGATTTGTCCACTAAAAGAAACAAAATACACGTTCTAAACATCCATTCTTAATATTACATTAACTCAAAAAAAAAGATTCAACCATCTTAAAATACGAAAGAAAACGTGACTCCAATATATACACATAGTGATGGGATTTCCCAAAACAACTTTCCAATTCCATCCAATCACTTTTCAATCTCCAACTCCTGTAAGGAAAACAAAGCTAAAAGGGTGAGCTTACGCCCGTGAGGTTTCCATGCAGGTAACATTTAAGAATCACATGAATCAATACAAATAAACAAGTAGTGCACATTTCACTGTACAATCACTTTCATTAGCAATTGAGGAAACACTTCACTGAACAATCACTTTTAAAAGGATACGGTGCTCGCATTAGAGCCACTTCAATGCACTACACACTCCGCCGAACTTCTCCGTATAACCTCCAAAACAATAAACAGTTCCCTCACTTGGATGGCCATATCAATATCAATAATCTGCTACTCCGTGGTAATACTCGAGCATACCAAAACACTTACTCAAAGCTACCGTCCTACCCGACCAAGCCCTTTGCTGGCTCGAATAGTCCATTGAACAGAGGGTTTTGGGGCCCAGTTCAGCCGGCGTGATAAAGTACACACACGGCTTACAGTCATGCACACTTACAATATCACTTGATCAATTATCAATCTTCAAGCTCAACTAAGCCAAGTGCGATAAAGTACACCCTCGACTTAGAAGGCGAGGGACAATTGAGATACACTTCCAATGAATCACTTAGCAATATTTCATAATAAGCACATTTGCCATATAATTGCACTTAGGTACACATAAGCAGTTTAACACATAAATTCGGAAAACACTCACCAATTATCCAAGTAAATTACTCTTGAGCCTCGGGTTTGTTTCTTGGCTCACAGCTACATCCTGGACAAGTTAATAATTCCAAATCAACTACATAGTTTGTAGATGTTCACTTATTGTTCTTACTTTATCACTTGGACTATTAAAATCAAGTTTGACTTTAAAGTATAAAATATAACATATTCAATGTTCATGTATCATTTTATTTTGAAACTTATTGACTTTATTGTTTTAATCAAGAATTATACCTGTTTTCCCAAGTTAATAATTCATAAGATATTTATTTTAGGATTTAAATCATTTTCCACTCAAGATTCCAAAATTAAGGTTTAGAAGTATTCCCTTGGTTCCTTTTTAATTAATTAGACTCTAAGTTATTTGGAAATTAAGTTTTATTCCACTATACCAGTCCCTCAATTTAATAGCCTTTAAAAATATTCGTGAAAACAATATTAAATAATTAGAAGCCACTTTACGTATATAACTATCGTGACTTTTCACTCAATTGCCTTAGTCTAACTCTACTCGTGGAACTAGGTATAGCGATTAAATCTCAACACAATGGTAGCTATCATTTATGAAAGCTTACAAGATTGGAAATTAGAAGAAATGTTAGTTAAAAGTTGATTTCCTCATGGCCATTATCAAAGCTGCATGCATGCGAAACAAAAGGAAAGGCAACGAGGAAGGCAGCTTTACCATCCTCTGGTATTTCAATCATAACTAGAGCTATGCTTATCGAATTGAGGCGAACTTTATAGCGTTTCGAAGCTAAAATATAGACCTACATTTCTTGTGAAGACACTAACATCCAGTTCTCACATTTTCATAGTAAAAAATGGCCGGACAGAAGCCCATCCTGCTTCACTCACTCAGCTGTGAAGCAATTAACAACGCAGTTCATAGTTTTTCCTCCCTAATTTCTTTCAGTTTTGTTCATTAAATTCCACATGCAAAGGTTGGTTATCAAACTACAGAGTACCATCAGCATGAATACAAGTTTATAGCCAAGGGAAATCAGAACAATACTGGTTCAGCTCACGATCTTCTTCCTTCTGCATTTTTTTCCAGAATTGTTGCAGCAATCACTCAACACTATTTTCTCTCCAATAATCACTTCAGTTCTTGCTCAAATATTCCATGCATGTTCAGACCAGCTATTATACATCATATACTACAGTTTAACATAGAGATTCAAGGCCATAATTCATGAGGACAGCTAGAAACCTCTTCATTTCCTTCTCTCGGATAGAGTTGGAAAATTCCAGCAAGTTTTCTTCCTACGGTCCTCATTAAAATTTCCAACAATGTTCCTGCTTTTAATTCATCTTTTCCTTGCTTTTAACCTCTCAAAGGTGATATGCATGTTAAGATATGTGACCAGAAAATGTATGTGAGACATGCAACAGAAGATACAACTGGAAAATTGCAGATTAGCTCATCAAGTATCACATAGCAGCTTCAAACTAACATTTCCAACTTTGATAACCTTTGTTTTCCAGAAAGTTTTCTTTTACTTGGTTCCAACTCAGTCTAAAAGACTACTAACTAAACGTGGAAGAACTGGAAGAGGAGGACAGTAGTTTACCTCTGGTTCTTATGGCCTAAGTTAAGAAAATAAAATTCTGGTTTCACTCTCCCATCCTTAACTCGATAGACTGCATTCCTTCTTTCTTTGTGGCTGGTTCTCACAGTTGAAAGAGGCCAGAAATGAGTTCCTCTTTCCTTTAGAATCCGGTAATTGCAGGTTACTCTTAGCTTTCTGCTGCGGCTCCTCAAAGTTTCCGCTCCAACTCTCTCCTTCTTCTTCCTTACGTCACTTTCACTCTCGGTTAAAACTGGTGGATGATGCAGCTAACAAGATTTCTCTCCCTCTCACTCACTTTGGCTCACGGTTATGAGGTTGCGAGCTGGAGAGATAAAGCTAGCACTCTCTCCCTCACTCTCTCTCTCTCTCGGTTGCAAGCTGGACAAGAGGAACCAGAAATATTTCTCACTCGGTGGTGTTTTGGCATGAATGGTTATGACCGAAACTCTCACTCTCGATTTGGTTTCCAATGCTTGGTTGGTAAGAAGAGCATTTGAACATATTTCCTTCACTCCACCGACCACTCAAGCTTCTTCATTCGGTGCTGATCAATCCAATGTTCACCTCATTCGGTCACTGCATACTCAGCAAATTCCTTCAGGGCAGCTGTCCAGACGAGAGCTACCCACCGTCCCAAGTCAGCAGCCAAATTCCACTTATTTCCTCTCTACCGTTTGCTCTAATAGCTAGTTAGTTGACCTCCAATTGGTTTTAATTCCTCAAGCACCCATTTTGTTTGTTAAATTTCTAATGATTGGGTCTTGGTTGCATGGTATTTTATCTGAAATTCGGTGGTTAGTTTGGTATTTTCATCTTAGTTTATTTGGTTGCCATGAACCCGAAATTTTATTGCCTCACACCTTGACTCAAAATTTTCCGTTTGTTCCAATTTTGCATTTACCTTGAAAACTTTCTAAATATATCTATCCAGTAGATTTTCTTACACTTGATCTTAAAGAAATTCAACTAGACGTATCACTTATTCCACTATTCAATATATTCAAAGGTCACAAACGGTAATATGCATATCGGATGTTTATTTGATTCGTGTAACTAATATTTAGAATAAATTCTTCTTGTTAAATTTATATATATAAATATATATATATGTTTTCCTACACTATTCTAGGATATTGCTAAATCCTCAATTTATAGAACAATTAAATTTTGTCCTTTAATTTGACCAATTATTTGTTATCTATAATATTTCAAATGATGAAATAAGGGTAATAATGGCTAAGTTTATTCAAGATTTCTCTCGAGTTATCACAAAACCGGTTTTTTGTGGCTGAAACAAAAGATTCCTTTTTGGTAGGTCCCACTTTGACCCATTTGTTTCTTGGATGAAGGAGATTTTGGTAAAGAAATGAATTTTTTGTAGTTGAAACAATGGAGTGCTTTTTATGGGTCCCACTTTGACCCGTTTGTTTCTTGGACGAGTCAGTGAAATGTAAAGGGCCTTGGAACAAACGAACTTATAGATAACTGGATATTACTGTGCATAAAAAGCGTTGTTCCCAAAGTACGACAGATTTTACTGGACGGAGGGAGTATATGGCAAGCCAAGATTTCAATCTCATCGAGCTCTTTTACATTCATTGTATTGCATGTACAAGAGCATTAGTTTCGGTATGTTATCGATCAATAGTTATAGATGCACATGCATAAAAAAAAGTAATTTTAGTTTATGTACACGACTCAGGAAAAAATATACCAATATATAGTAATTCTTGGTGTATATGTTGATTGTTAGTTCATGTACATAACTCAGGAAAAAAAATTTAGTTCATGTACATAAATCTTGGTGTATGTGTATACAAATTTTTGTGAAAGTTAAATCAACCAAGCACAACTGGACCTGTGCCAATCCCGAATTTCACTTGCCTGTCCCCCTAATCCAAATTTGATGCACATGCCATAAATTAAAAGATAAAAAACTTAACATTGGAGAACTAAGTGCGGAAAAAGAATATATAATATAAGACTATTGTACAACATCAACATATGACACAAGTCTATTGTACAACATCGTCAAATCAAGAAAATACATACACCCAGAATACATAGATGTTCCATACAGTCCCTAAAATTTTTTTTAAATACTAATTTGATACCGTCCACAGAACTCTAGTCTTTACCGTTACTATTTCAACTTCTAATTATCTTTAGGGAATTAAGAAGGCCTTACTGTATAATAGGTCTGAAGAAAAGTTAAGACAAGAAGGAAAGCAGCAGCAAATAAAGCAATCGCAGTCCAGGGACTGTTAAAATAAGTGTAGAAAAGTTCAGCCAGCCATGTCTTTGCCTTGTTGTTATAGTGTGCCTGAATTTTCTCCTTCACACCATGAAAAATGGTGACATTCCGCACCCCGTAAGTGTTTATGTCTTTATAAACCTTCAACACTTCTTCATCACTGCCCAAAGTTGTGAGCAAAATCCTTTTTTCTCTTAGTTCTTTCACGTCCTTGGGGCTGTCGATCAGCGATTTCATGAACTCAATATATGCTGTCACTGCTCGGTCAGTGCTGGTACTTGGGCACATTTCATAGGCAATCATATTTAAAAAGAAAACATTGGTGTAAATCGAAACAAACCAAATTGGAACTTCAAGTGTTGCATAGAAATAACCTGATTTGAACTTGATGCCCTTCAAAGAGTCAGCACTGCTGCGCCTAAAGTGAATTCCCTTGGCCTTCAACTCCGTGGCTGAACGAAAGCAGTGAACGTATTTTGTTGTGTTAGAATCATTGTCAATATTTGATCTTCTCCACCACAGAAAACATGGCAAATTGCAAATATACTCGTGAAGATTGCTGCATCTGCCCAAATTTTTGAATTGATTGAGACAGACAGAGTCATTGCTGGCCCTAGATTTTGGAGAGGTTGGTTTGTCTTTACAGGATTCAGAGACAAGAACTAGCCAGAAAGCGTCCAGAAGATGATGGGGTAGGTCCTTATCTCTGCTAGCTATTCCACTCCCCTTATAATTCCCGAACATAGTCCCATTCAAGAACTCGTTGAGCATCTCTTCACCTTCTTGTTTACCACATCTCAAACACATCAGAAACTTAAGAAGCCAGAAGGGAATTTGATTTTCAAGTAAAAACATGTCACGAAGTACAATTGCCGATGCCAAGTCACCAAGACAATAGCGTGTGATGTAAAAGTTTGCGCCACTTTTGCATCTAGAAATTATGTCGTTGATAATGAAACAGGCATCAAGAAGCATCATTTGTGCAAAAGTTTCATCATCGTACTTTTTAGTAGAATCTTCAAAATAACAATTTCTAGCATCATTCACAAGTTGAAGTACCTTGAAATAGAAAAATAGTACATCATGGCCGCTATCAGCAACGAACATCTCCACCCGATATGGGACCAAGTAGAAAAGGTGGGCGGTAATGAAATCATGAGTTCAAAATGGTTAGTCCAAGATATTTAATAGTTTATGGGACCAGGCATAAATACTATTCCTTTTTTCTTATCCCACCCGATATGGGACTTCTTTTTGGAGCATCACATTCACCCTACTTAAGCACTTTGCATCCTTGTAAAACCCATTATTCACTCATGCCCTCACGTAAGGACTTTTCTCACAAAATCCGTCATAACACCACTGGTCCAAACTCACCTCACACAAAATTTGCCCTGACACTATTTATAACATCCTGAAAAACCTTATCCAATGTGATACTTAGTTTCTTGCACTACTTTACGTAATCAAACTATAACATTATTGGTCCCAAATTCACCCCCAAGCAAAATTTTCTCTAATATCAGATATAACGCCCTGGGTCAGACTTGCCCTCATGCCGTGAAGTTTGCCCTGAATGCCCTATCCACATCGTGGCATTTAACTATAACACCATTGGTTCCAAGCCACTTCTACGCAAAATTTGGTCTGATATCATTTGTAACACCCCGAGTTAGGCTTACCCCCATGCAAAGTTTACTAGCATGACCCATAGGAAGTTTACTCTCAACTGTTTGTAATGCCCGGGTTAGACTCAAATTTACTTTGAACTGTTTGTTAATGCCCTGGGTCAAACTCACCCCCATGCGAAATTTGTTCTAAATTTGTTCTAATATCATTTGTAACTCCTCGGATCTATAGACTTTTTTTTTTTTGTTCTATACGATATTCCTGCTTCTACTTTAGCCTAATCCTACAGGGGAACTAACAAAAACTGAATCACCATCAGACTAGATGGATCTAGTACGCACTCATACAAATTTGAGGAAACCACATACTGAGAACTAAACCCTTGACCTCCCATCCCACCAAGACTTATTGTGGCAAGTCTCTGGTGGTGGCCAACAACCCAAATGACTGTTGGTTCCTCGAATCTATAGACTAGCCCAAATAACTTTTAAGTGAAATCATGAGTTCAAAATAATTAATTCAAATTATCTAATAGTTCATAGGCCCAAGCATATGTACTATTCCTTTTCTCTTATTCCAATAATAGTAATAGGTTGCATTTTTATCATTAATTTTATGATTATTTTCCTCTTTTACTTTACCAAATATTGTTTTAATTGATGGATTCTACTTATATTTGGTTAATGGTGCTAATTGTAGGAAAATAACCAAAACATGATTCAAGGGGGCAATTTTCTGCTAATTTGGTGGTGGTATGTTCGGAACCTATATTCAAGTCCTGAAGACTCGGGAATTTATCGCGCATGGAGATTTCCTAGTTCAAGTCAAATATGGATATTTTTGGTGGAATTTGGAAGACTTTAATTGTTTTTGTTAGTTTTAGAGTTGGATTAGGAAACATGAGTTGGATTAGGAAGCAAATTTGACAAAACCACATACTGAGAATTAAACCTTTGATCTCCCATCCCACCATGACTTATTGTGGCAAGTCTCTAGTGGTGGCCAACAGCCCAAATGACTGTTGGTTCCTCGAATCTACAGACTAGCCCAAATAACTTTTAAGTGAAATCATGAGTTCAAAATAATTAATTCAATTTATCTAATAGTTCATAGGCCCGCATATATACTATTCCTTTTCTCTTATTCCAATAATAGTATTATTAGATATTTTTTTACCAAGCAAAAGAACAAATCCATCATTCAATCAGCAACAAGATTTTATGCTGGATTGATTGGCTTGGCTTTTCTTCACATGTTTATGAAGTTGCCACCATTATTGGAAGGAGGTTTGAACGGTAGTTTTGATTTGTTTTTGCTACAGTTGGATTTGTTTTCCGCTAGAGGTGGCAATTATCTCACTTAGTGAACTGTGGTCAACAAAGTATCCAACACTATTCGAGTAACACTTTTACAAGTCAAATCATATATTGTCTCTCATGAGGTTAGAAAATTCTATCCAATTGCCTGGGACATCTCACACACACACACACATATATTGTCAGAAAATTGGCTTAATTTCTTTTAGGCGAGTTTCTTAATTTGTGTGAAAATAACTAGTTTTCTAATTAGTTTTAGTTACTCGAAATAGAAACTAAGGAAACTTCTATTTTGTTTAAGATTTAGAAGTTATTTCATATTCTATATAAGTCTAGGAATTAGCACAGATTTTTTGTTGTTATTTACGTTTTGGCCAAATAATATTCCCTATAAATAGGTGGGTTGACATACTACAAAGAGACACACAAGGGACACACAAGAGCACACAATAGTGACATATAGCTTTATACATGAGGTGTAAGAGAGCGTTCTTGGGAGATGAGAGAGTTCTCGGGAGATAAGAGATGGTATACAAGAGTTAGGTTTAAATTCAAGTTGTATTCTTGTATATGGTTTTCTTCTCATAATAAAGAATAAGTTTCTCTCAGTGAACATAAGTTCAATGATAAAGTCGAACCACATTAAATTTTGTGTGTCATTTATCTTTCATGCTTATGATTTGTTTGTCATTAAATTGTTGTGTATTTAATATATCAATAGTTGTTTTTTTTGTGCTTGAATCCTAACAAGTGGTATCAGAGCTTGATTGTGAGACTAAACTACTCACAAACACTTAATTCCAACAAACTAATATCAAGGTGGAGTTCATGGTTGATCCTGGTTAACTATTGAGATCAAGTGGATTGCTGGCTATTACTAATTAAACAATTTAATGGGTAATATCCTTATTTCAAAAGTTTGGTAAGAAGTATTGAAGGTGGATAATGGAAAGTCGAAAAGTATGGAGATACTTGACGGTGAATTTAGGTAGGTGATTCAAGAGTTAAGGAGAAAGGTGGAGTCCAATATTGATTTCGGATGTGAATTGGTGGAGACTTTCTTGCAATTCCATCGGTTGATATGTCATTCTGGTGATTTTTAGATTCCAATTATATTCTTTAGATGGTATGACATATGTCCTAAAGAAACAAAGGAATCTAATTTTCAAATGCTAGAAAAATCTAATGGCAACGAGTTTTATGTTGCAGGTGGAGTTTTGAAAATCACACATGGTGAAACAGTTCTGAAAATGGAAAGAAATATGATGATTTTATTGCTTAATTGTCTCAATAGTTAGGAAATAGAACTCACAGAAGCGAATCCTAAGTTGCAAGTGGTGGTGAGAAGAAATCCTGTAAAGAGAGATAGTAAATTGAGGCACCTTCTCACAAGTCGACTAGAGATTGGACTCGGGATAACTACACATGTTCATTTGCTGATTGAATCAATTTGGTGTTAGAACTGTATTGATTTGAATGTGTAGTTCGGTATCATATTATTTGGTAGTTAAAGACAAATGATTGCTAAAAGAAATATTCACCAAGGTGGAGATTTGTTAGAAAATTGTTTTAATTTCTTTTATGTAGGTTTCTTAATTTGTATGGAAATAACTAGTTTTCTAATTAGTTTTAAGCCCCGTTTGGTAAGTGAGTTTTTTGAGTGTTTGTCTAAAATTTTACTGTAACTTATTATAGAAATTGTAGAAAAAAATTTTGAAGTGTGTAAATTTTTGGATATTTTGAAATGTATAGTTTAAAAATTTTGAGAAATTTTTTGAGATTACTATAGTTAAACTTGTTAAAAAACTTGTAGCAGACAAATTGGGCCAAAAACTTACTTGCCAAACAAGGCCTTAGTTACTTGAAATAGTAGTTAGGAAATTTTCTATTTTGCTTAGAATTTAGAAGTAATTTCCTATTTTGTATAAATCTAGGAATTAGCACTAGTTTCCTACTGTTATTTGGGTTTTAACCAAATAATATTCTCTATAAATAGGTGGGTTGACATGCTACAAAGAGACACACAAAATGATGAGAATATAAAGACCAAGGCCCATTCAAGCACATGGGGAATTGGAAGATTCAAGTGAAGACTAGTTGATTGTACGAATGCTTGAGTTTAGTAGGATTATTTGATTTTTCCTCGTTGATTTTGGTTATTTCTCGTTTTAAAAAGTCTAGGTAATTAAGATAGTTTAATTGCGGCCCATTTGTTAGTAAGTAAGGCCCAAAATCTTTCTTAAGTATGTAGGGTAGTTTGGTCAACTTTTGGATTAGGGTTAATGCTTATAAGGGTTATAAATAGCCCCACTTCCTCTTTGTTTTGAGATCAGTTTTTGGCTATTAAATACAATTAGTGAGTTTTCACTTTCTCTTTGGCAAGAGAGTCTCCTTTGAATACTTGAGAATCTTCTCAAGTTATTCACCCGAACTTATCAATCGAGTATCTCCTTGATTGTAGCGTTCTACTACCTCCAATTTGGTTCGTTAATTCGAGTAGTTACGGGTTGAGATAATATCAAAATTATTCGTGACTTCAAGGGATTAGTTGAGTCAAATTTCCGCTGCCTAATCCATGGTGTTTTGGTTGTCTAGATCGGGGTTTCACATCAGTTGGTACCAGAGCTAGTCGACAACCACCAGGTTATATCTTTTTTTTTCCGTTTATTTTGAGTCATATATGTTTATCCCAATCTGTTCGTTTGTTTAGAACCAAAAAAAAAAAAAAGAGTCACTGTTCACCGACACTGTTCACAAAAAAACTGTTCATCATACTGTTCATCGTTACTATTCACCGACACTGTTTATAGTTACTGTTCATCCGAATACAAACCTGTCCAGCCTTGTTGTTTGTGTTATCCAACTTGTTTACTTGGTTTTCAAATCTGAATTTTGGCAAAACTTGTTGGAATTTTGTGAATCTTGAAGAGAACTTACAATAATCTTGAGTTTCTTGCATTCTTGATCACAATCTTGAAATTTCTGAAGTTCCTGACAACTTCCTTGAAAGTTCTTGAAAGATCTTGGAGTTCTTGGTAGTTATTATTTGTGGACTTCCTTGTTTTGTGTCGTGGTTGATAGTTGTAGTCAAAAAAAAAAAGACAAAAAAGAAGAAAAGAAGAAAGAAAAGAGGAATTGGTTGGCAAGAGAAAAAAAAAAAGGAAAGGAAAGAAAGGGGCAACCGAATTGTTTTGGATAGAGAACCAAATCTGATTTGTGCAATCTTTCTTGGAGTAGAATTTGGAAGTTACCAAAAGTTGTTTCAAGAAAATTACCAAAAGTTGTTTTAAGAAGGTTACCAAAAGTTGTTTCAAGAAGGTTACCAAAAGTTGTTCAAGAGGAAAAGGATTTTCAAAGGGTTTCCAAAAACTAACTTGTTTCCAAAATCAATTAGGAAACTAAGTAAAGCACTTGGATAACTCTTTGTACTCACTTGGACACTCTTTCTCCTACCTTTTTAAGAAACTTTCCCAAACTCTCTCATCCATTTTTTTTGGAAACTTTGCTAAATTCTTTCATCCATTTTTTTGGAAACTCTCCTAAAATTCTCTCATCCATTTTTAGGATCTTTCCTATATTCACTCATCCACTTTAGGAAACTCTCCTATATTCTCTTTCTAGATTTTAAGAAACTTTCCTACATTTTCTCCTACATTTGCTCCTATATTTTCTCCTAGATTCTAGGAACACTTTCCTACATTTTCTCCTACATTCTTGTGATTACACTTGTGGAAAGGTTGGTAACGGTTGTTGGACTTGAGCAGCATTTCTCAACTACCTAACCCAACAGGTAAAGGTATTTGGTAAGTCCATTAGAGTGACATCCATATACACGAGTGCGAGTGGATACACGTAAGGGAGCGTGAAAGGCAATATCTTCGGTTTCGTTGCTAACTTTTTACAGGTTCCCTCATACGTCATGGCGAGTATAAGACGCATAAAAGCTAGCCCACAACATTGTCTTCCTGATCCTAAGGGAGTCAAAGAAGTGGCATTACATGGTGTAGATAAGCAATTGGACCTCGTCAAATCTCAGTTGCTTGGTTGGTTTTATACTCGTTGCGGTGTCAAAGATAAAATTTGTAGCTTGGCCATTGATGGTAGTTGTGAAGTCAATCTTGCAAGTGCTATCATGGTTGAGAAATTAAATCTTCCAACCATTGATCAGCTTCAACCGTACAAGTTGACGAGCACTCATGGGGATGTTTAGGTTACTAAGCACACACTTGTACCTATTCAAATCGACAAATATGTGGATGAGGTGTTGTGTGATGTAGTCCCAATTCAAGTGACACATGTGTTGTTGGGCAAAGCATGGATGTCGAGGCGAGAAGTTAAAATTGATGGACATACTAATAAGTATTCCTTCTTATTTAATAGTCGTCGTCTTGCACTTGTATCACTTACTTATGACCAACTTTGTATTGATCTAGCATGCATGAAAAGTGAGCTTGAGCATTATAGAATGGAGAAAAAGTTAGATGAGGGAATTGTGCCTGCAGAGGTAAAACCCGAGGAAGTTGAAAGTAATGAGATAAAAGGGTCAGCTGTTGAACTAGAAAAAGAGATGGAAAAATCTAATGAGATGGGTGGTAAAAAGGAAGAAAGAAGAGAAAGTGGGCTGATCTTGAGCAACCCGGTGAAGGCCTATTATTTTCTTAACAAACTTACCTTTGCTTTGTTTAGTGTTTCTTCTTTTATACAGATCAAGCAAAGGCAAGTTGAGCTGATCTTGGTGTGTTCCATTCCAAAATCAATTGTAGACGTTGCAAGCCTCCATGGAGTTGGTACTCCAAGAGTTAAACCCCCTTGGTATCCATTCATGGAACAATGTCAACTCAAATCAGTCCACACCAAAGGGGAGTTGATTCGAGCTCATCTTCAAGGGAACACTCCATATTTTAGGGATGGTTGTGTACCAAGGGTTCGTTTAAAGAACAAGTACCTCAATGACCATTATGATTTTCGTCTTGCTCTTAGTCCACATGCAGCTCCAACATCACCAAATCCGCCTTGGTGCCTTGCAAGTGTGTTCGAGCCGGAGTTCGATTTCACGGGATAAACTTCATACCACTTTGAGGACCCTTACCTCATGACCACAAACAATAAAGTTGAGCATACATTGAAGATGGTTTGTGAGATTCAAGGTTCGACGAGGGTTATTTTCCAACTTAGCACATGGGCTTTGCATTGGATGCCATCTGTAGCCATCATAACAAGATTGAGTCGAAGGCATGTAACTCGTCTTGTCACCATTCGTCCTTCAATTTGTGGGCAAATTGCTTTTAAGAGGAGGGGAATGATGAGAATATAAAGACCAAGGCCCATTCAAGCACATGGGGAATTGGAAGATTCAAGTGAAGACTAGTTGATTGCACGAATGCTTGAGTTTAGTAGGATTATTTGATTTTCCTCGTTGATTTTGGTTATTTCTCGTTTTAAAAAGTCTAGGTAATTAAGATAGTTTAATTGCGGCCCATTTGTTAGTAAGTAAGGCCCAAAATCTTTCTTAAGTATGTAGGGTAGTTTGGTCAACTTTTGGATTAGGGTTAATGCTTGTAAGGGTTATAAATAGCCCCACTTCCTCTTTGTTTTGAGATCAGTTTTTGGCTATTAAATACAATTAGTGAGTTTTCACTTTCTCTTTGGCAAGAGAGTCTCCTTTGAATACTTGAGAATCTTCTCAAGTTATTCACCCGAACTTATCAATCGAGTATCTCCTTGATTGTGGCGTTCTACTACCTCCAATTTGGTTCGTTAATTCGAGTAGTTACGGGTTGAGATAATATCAAAATTGTTCGTGACTTCTAGGGATTAGTTGGGTCAAATTTCCGCTGCCTAAGCCATGGTGTTTTGGTTGTCTAGATCGGGGTTTCACATCACAAAAGACACACAAGAGCATACAAGGACGATATGTAGTCTTATACATGGGGTGTGAGAGAGAGTTCTTGAAAGATGAGAAACAGTATACAAGAGTTGGGTTTGGATTCAAGTTGTATTCTTGTATTGTATTTTCCTCTAATAATAAAAAAACAGATTTCAATCGGTGGACGTAAGTTCAATGATGGAGTCGAACCACGTTAAATTTTGTATATCATTTATCTTTCATACTTGTGACTTGTTTGTCATTAAATTATTGTGTACTTAATATAACAATAGTTGTTTGTTACACACTTGGATCCTAACATATATATATATATATGTATTCTCATTAAACTATCAGAATCATTTTAAAATTACTCTTAAATTTGTGCCCAAAGTTCTATACTAAAAAGTATTTAATTTGTAGTTTGCACCTATTTAACTACTGAATCATAAATCCTTTTAACTAGAAAACCAATACTTGAACTAACCTTTAACTCCATGCCAGTAATGAAAGAAATTCAACTCAAAAGAAAGGGAAATTATAAACAATAAAAGCATGTAATTTATTTATATATAGAAATTTTAAGACCAAAATCAAATCACTCAACTTTCTCGGTTAATCAGGTTAAAGTTTTAACGTCCAAATTAAACAATATTGTCAAGTGTATATACATGATAGAAAGGGGGAGTAATTGATTGGGTGGTTCGGGAGAAAAAACTGTAAATGAGAGGTTTTGGGTTCGAATTCTCCCGCTTATACTAAAAAAAAATGCATGATACAAAGGGTATTTATCCAGCATTTCCTGAATATTACATTCCAAATGGAAATCTAGCATTGGAATTTGAGCTATGTTATTACTCCACGAGTTACTCTATGATTAATTTGTTGTAATTTGGTTACTAGAAAAGGAGTGTGTTTGGATAGCAAAATTATTTCAAATAATATTTTACTTATCTCATAAATATAATTTTAAATTAATTTTTTATTTTTAATCACTTTTTTATTTACCTACACCACATCTTACAGTATTTCAAATAATAGTTCCATACTGAAGGTTTCTTCAAGTGATAGCAAAAGTTTGAACAAGGACCAAAAATGAGGTTTTCTTTTTTATTCTTGTTTCAGGTAAATTCCCAAAGAGACAGTTTTACTTCCTCCCCCGAAATAATAAGGAAGTTCTCAATTAGCCGGCAACAATTCAAGGAGTTGTACGGTGAAGGTACATGGTCATAAAATCAAGAAAGCAACCACTCGACAGCGAAGGCCACACATTTGTATGACAAAACCTGGATTGACCCCACAACAACAGACTGGAAAGTTTTACAGTACCGCAATAAGTGCCGGTTTGGTTCTTTTGCCCGTGTTTATTTTTTTTAATAAGGTTATAATACCCTTAAAATTGCAGGATCTATGCTAACAGGTTACAACAAACAAGACTGTAAAAATTCCATAAATGATGGAATTAACTCTAACATATCCCTAAACCAAATGCACAACAGTAAATCATCACTCGGCCAACTTCAGTAGTTAGGGAAAGGCTAACATATTACAACAAACAAGATTGTAAAAATTCCATAAATGATGGAATTAATTCTTAATATATCCCTAAACCAAATGCACAATAGGAAACCACCGTGCCAACTTCAATAGTTAGGAAAAGATCCTTAGAATTCTCTTCCCTGTCAAATTTAAGATTTGAATTTCGAGTCTTGCAACTGGGAGTGGAAGGGTGTGGGGAAGAATGAAAAGATTTAAAAGGATTAAAAAAACACAAAAGTGAGAAGTAAAACTTTAACTTTTGTTTTACTAGTTGAAGAAACCCTTGTTGGCTAATTCCTTTTCTTTGCTTAAGTTTAGATTGAGTACCCTTTAACTCATTTTCATCCGCTTCCAGAATCAACAATTTATTATAGTATATGAGCAACATTCTTGCAGATGGGCTATTACGCCAATACTGGTTATAGCAGACCAAATAATGGCCGGAAGCAGAAAAGGGAACTATCATGTCTTCAGGTTCAAGAATAACGCTTTGAAATACTCTACGTGGAAGTGGTATATTCCAAATTGTGATAGTACTTTGTACCAATTAATTGCTTGTTAACTATCGTTTAAAACCAACGAAGAACCTTGTTGTGAAGAGAAAATAAGCCGGAAAATGTTGCTTATATTTAACAATTTCTGTTTTTGCTTAATAACATTAATTTTTTTATGTATTAAATTCTTACTGCTTAAATCTATCGTTGTAGAGGGTATGATTCCCCCTGCTTTTCTTTCGTTTTCACTTCTTTCCTATATCCATCAAGACAAGCAGACGCTGAAATCTTGGAAATACTAATTTTGAAATTCTTTTGGGTGAAAAGAAAAAAGATAAATAACCATATTTGCTAAAATTAGATAACTAAATACTTCAGAATTCGTTTGAAATTGATCTTTTTAAGGTGTACATGTTTGAAAGGAATAGTAAGAGTTGATAAAATTGGGTATCTTTTGAGGACGATAATGACTTCTCACATTCATCACATTCCGTCCTTTTTTTTTTTTTGTCTAGAGAGACTATGTAAAGGTTAGTTGACCACTAAGTCAAAGCACATGGATTATCACATTTTGTCACTATCACAATACGTCCAAGTGAGTACTCATGAAATATAAAATCATGGGAACTTGGTTCAATGATCAGGGAACGTCACTTTAAAACTCTCCCGTGCATTAGATCAGAGTTTAATTCCCGCCTAAAGCATAACAAGAATATATTGTGCTTCCTTGTCTTTAAAAAATCTAGAGTGTAGCAATGCACTTGTCTGATCTGATGATTCACTCTTCAACCTCGATCCAAGCCTCTTTAGACTTTTCCTTCCTCACAGCGCCGGAGTAAGATAGATTGTTACTATTTTCAAAAAAAAAAAAAACACTCATGAGATATAAACTTTTTTTTTGAAAAAAAATGGTGGGCATTAATGATTTCAGACAAACATGAAATAGCATGGCATTAATTATTCAATCCATTGTAATCTCGTCAGCCAAACTTTTTTTTTTTTGAAAAAAAATAGTGGGCATTAATGATTTCAGACAAACATGAAATAGCATGGCATTAATTATTCAATCCATTGTAATCTCGTCAGCCAATGCTAAGTTAGTTGTACCATGTACCTGACATGAGATGAGAGTGAAACATGATAAATTTGACGGGACATGTGTGGCAAGGCACCACTTCTTGAGAGAAACAGTTATGATTTGGATTACAATCCTATCACAGTCTACTAGAAATAGCATGGCAAACATGATTTGGATTACAATCCTATCACAGACAAACATGAAATAGCATGGCATTAATTATTCAATCCATTGTAATCTCGTCAGCCAAACTTTTTTTTTTTTGAATAAAAAATAGTGGGCATTAATGATTTCAGACAAACATGAAATAGCATGGCATTAATTATTCAATCCATTGTAATCTCGTCAGCCAATGCTAAGTTAGTTGTACCATGTACCTGACATGAGATGAGAGTGAAACATGATAAATTTGACGGGACATGTGTGGCAAGAGCACCACTTCTTGAGAGAAACTGTGACGCCCCCACTTCTCCCAAGGGCGAACCCAAGGGTATCCACGGGACGCCTGCCCAGCTCTCGCCAGGATTCAAGACAAATCGTTTCAAGCTTATCGATACATAACAATTAATACGAGCCAAAAAAAAAAAAGTCGCTTCCATAATCAACCATCCAAGACTCACACCACGAGTTCAAAATACATCAGTTAGCCAATCCTTAAATCAAGTTCCCAAAAGATACATCAGTTCCCCAAACTATACAACAATCACAGGTCCAGCCAAAACATTTGAAACCCTAATACCAAAATACATCAAAAGGGGTTCCTCCGAAGTTCACTTCCTCCATTCCTGTTAAGGAAAACAAACTAATGGGATGAGTCAATACTCAGTGAGGCCAAGAAACACACATGCAAACACATAATCCAAGTAGCCGTAAATTACATAGTAAGTAAAGCTATAAAGTTCGAATAATTCACATTTCGAATAGGAAAAATAAACAGAAACAATTCAAGGATACTGTAGCTCTCAGGAGCTAAATTCCACGTAGTCGAGTCAAAGTCTTGATCACATCTCACGTTGACACTCCGTGAACCACATAAGTATCAAATCCGTAGATACAGCACTTTTCTTCGAATCCCGTCACCGTTACACTCCCTTACCGGGCCCGCTCATCAATTTTTTTTTTGATAATACTCGAGTATATCATGGCAATACTGCACGAGTAATGCCGAGCAAGATCTCTCCAATAGATCATGCTCTACGAATATCTCATGGTTTACTAAGCTTGTCGACCAAGCCCATGCTGGCTCGATTCGCAAAGTTAGCCAATGAGTTTGGGCGTCCCCCGTGTGACAGCCCCACCTCCCCCTAAGGCGAACCAGAGGGTTCGGTGGGCCGCCTGCCCAGCTCTTACCGGGACTCAGTCGCTCACTACAGTCCTCAAACAAATATAAGATAAATCTCAATATAACTCAAATGAATTAGAAGATAAATCTCAAATATTACATCAAATTCTCCACTAATAATTACATATCAAAAGCGAACCGTCCATGCTTCCACTGCGCCACTCTGATCCATGATCCAACTATTATACAAGAGAAAGTCCAAATTCAAAGTACACATGAGATAATTCATCCGATCACAGGAATAAGTACTACAAGCCTTCCTTCGCCTTGAGCCCTGTGGAGGGGAATAAAATATTTTTGGGGTGAGCTAAAAGCTCAGCGAGTAACCAGTAAAATCCGAAATCAAATATATTTCACAATGTAGCATTTCGATCATTTCGATGATGTCATGATTCAGAGATCAAATGTACGTTTATTGCTCTCGTGAGCTAGTGAAATCATTGCACTTGAACACCCAACGCTCAAATAGATCATTTAACATTAACATTGAGAGGGAGCCCCTTTTTTAGCTCCAGATAAACATGAACATGAACCATAAACAAGGTGGAGACGTTGGTGTCCAGCACAAGACTTTCCAAGAACTCATTGAAGCCAAATCATGTCATGAATCCACATGCAAGCACGCATGATATGCAATCAAATAAATAATGCAAGAAACATTTTACAAGTACTTTGGAAATAGTTTAGGGTCACTCACCTCCATGGCTCAGAAACCATCCAGCATATAACATTGCCTTGCTCAAATCCAAGTCTTAGATCACAAACTCAATGCAAACAAATCCCTTCAAAGTTCGGACAACACTTCCCCTGAATTTGCTAACTTTTCCAGCCATCATGGCTTCATTATTTCCTCATTCCAACCCAAAGGTACACACACAACAACAAGTTCATCCAATAGCCATTCAGCAAGCTCCAAGTAGTACTAGTACAAGTCAAGCTAGGGAAAAGTCCGGAAATGAAAGTTAAGCTCAAAACCAGAAAAACAGGTTTTGACGTCATTTTGCGGTAATGGTACCAAAGGCGCTACGATTGTCGGATGAAGGTACAAGACCCACCATTTCGAAGCTAAGAGATAGGGTTACAATATTACAGAAGGTCACTCAACCCAGTTTCGAGTGTAACCAGGTCAAAAATGCAAGATACCATACCAGAATCACAAAAACAGATCCACAGAACGCATTCTAGCGGAAACATCATAAAGCAGGCTATCCAAGTCCAAATCCAGAAATTCCAAAACCAGCTGAAAGCTAAGAAACAGGGATACATTTCATCAGAAGACCTCAACAACCAATTCGGAAGCAATTCCAGCCAAAACAACCAATTACAGGCGCAATTCTTACATTCGGGTAAAACCAGAACAACAATAGTAATTTCAACTTTTCTCATTCTACACTACTCCGATTGACCTGAAATTTTGTAGGCACCTCTAAAATATCATTCCCTAAAATTTTCATGTTTTAAGCCAAAACCAATTCGGCCTCTATCTATGAGCTATAAATTCGGGCAGAATGCAAAATCATAAACCCTAACTTTCCAAAATTTCTTCCAAAACAGAAATTGTTTGCAATAATCCACTTTTTCCACCTCATAGAGTCCTTAAATATCATTTCCAATCATCATATATAACCACACAACCATGTTCATATTAAAACAGAAAAATCCCCAAAATTATAAAATTGCATCAAGTCAACCACAACTCAAGATATAATCCATCAAACCATCTCTTTAGCCATCACAAGTCACTAATTTAGCATAATCAAGAACAAACAAAGGATTGCTAGACATGAACCTTGAAATATCAAGAAAGTTGATGGCTTAGTCCTTTGCCTTCTCTAATCACTCCACCACTACCTTCAATCTTCCTAAACAAGTGACTTTTGTGGAGGAATTTGAAAGTTTAACGGTTGATTCACAAGATTGAGCAAGAAATGGAGTTGGAGTTGAAGGCTTTCTTCTTGTTTCTCCTCCTCAAAAATTCGGCCAAGAAGCTTGCAAAATGAAGAGATTTTTGGTCAATTTCAATTAAATGGTAAAGTTATGAATAGTAGTCAAACTCAAGACTAAATCTTATGGTGACACTTGTCACCTTTAGGTTTAAAACTTATCTTTTTGTCTCTCCAATACAAATATCTTAACACTTTGTAAACTAATATCACTTAATACAAAATTCCAACAAGTTGTCAAAAATATAATGCATTTACCGCACTTGCGGGTCCTACGTTCAAAATACGCTCTTAATTTCTCAAAAACTAACCGATACTAGAAAAATCATTTTAAAACTATATTTGCTCATAAACTTTATCTGGGGAATTTTTCTAATAAAGAAAATGTAGAAAAGGCAGGCGATTAAATAAAATAAACCCTAGAAAAATAGAAAATTTCCGGGTTCTCACACTCATTCTTTCGGGGCGTCACACCCCGAATACGAATACGAATGCAAATACGAATACAGATATAAGTCGATGAGTAATGCTCAAATCGACGATTCCAAATAGGAATCACAAATACGGATCACATATATGAATCACAAATACGAATCACATCCACATTATTATGTACAAGTCGAATATGAATTCACATAGCAAAATTCAAATATAAGTTCATTCGAAGGAGAGCGAGTGCGATAAAGTACACACTCGTCTCAAATTTTCAAATTCACATAACGGATAAGAACCAATTAACCATTTAGCAACAAACTCATGCACTTGACACTCACAGTGATTCAAGTAGCAAGTTCAAATGATGATTTAGGCGTCTCCCGTGAGATCCTCTGGAAGGTCCTGTTGAGCGCCTGAGCATTTAATAATAAACTATCACTTATACATCCCACTTAATAAGGAAGATTGTACCCTTGTAGAATCTAAGAAAATTTCACGAGAATGAGCCTTAATTACTTGTAAATCGAGGCTCAAAAGTGAGGTTTTAAAACACAAGCAAAATCTGATTTTCATCATTGAAATCGAGTGTAAAACGATCCAGTGATATCAAAGGAAAAAGAGAGAGTTTGCAAAACTCCATTTCCTTGAAGTTAGACATTTTCAGATTTGTTACACTTACTTTGAAAAATCGTATCTCACTCTCTACAAGTCCAAAATTGGAAAATTTGGTACCGTTGGAAACTACTTCCAATATACTAAAAGTTCCTAGAATACACTTTTCCATGATTCCAAATGGCAGGCATTCAAAATTGGCTCAAAGTTACTGTTTTAAACTTGCAAGACATTTTGAGGTTGGTTTTTCGCCAACTTTGGAAATTCGGTAAAATTCATACGTTGCAAACCAGCCTCCGAAATTTATAAATCAATTAGAGGTACAAGTCAGGTTTAGGACAGAACAAGTGGACCGAGAATCGGAGTTTCGAGCACCAAGATATGGTAGCTCAAAGTTGGGGAAAATTTAAGACTGTTGAACAATTTCCAGATTTGGGTTTCCGACTTTGGACCTTTAGTTAAGTGTCGAAACGGATTTGGATTGGTGCCAAATTTTGTAGTATAGTACTCCTATATGAAGGGTATTTCTCTATCAAATTTCGTGGAAAAATACCTTCGGGAAGGTGGTTAACCAATCAACCAAAATTTTGAAATTACTAAGGCAAAACTGCCTTTAGCTCCATTTCTCTCCGTTTCCAAACATTCGGCTAAGGAAAACCTCCAAACATGGTTCATTTGTGCAAGAAAATTCTAAGGAACATACATGGTACATTTGGTAGGTGTTTAACACCAAGAAATTTATTTAGTAAGACCACAACAAGTCTCATATCAAATCTGTCCAAATCCAAGGGTTTTCAAGAACAAGGTGGTCACCGTATTTTGATCATGATTCACTCAATTTAACTCAGAATTGAGCATAGTTGATAGTGTTGGAAAATACATTCATAGGGATATAATTTCACAGAAGAAATTGTTTTAAAATTCAGCATGCAACTGGCTCGAAATTAAGCCTAAAGTTGCAGCATCATCAAATCGTTCCAGCAGAACAGAGAAACAGGGCAGCCTTCTTAAAATGATTGGTTTGGCTCACACGCTTGGAACCAAAACATCCATTTTATACCGTTGGAAAGGTGTGGATGTCTAGTTTCAAATGCCACTGACAGCACTCGATTTTGACGTCGGAGGACAGATTTACGGCCAAAACACTATCACTGGACAGAGCTACACGGAAACAGTTTTCCAGCTTGACTAGTTTCACAAAGAAATTCATTTGCCCAACCAAACCTCAATATTTTCCAATGAAAATTTTTACACAACTAATACAACATATAAACATCATATTCAAGCCATTAGATCATCAAAAATTGGCCTTAAAATAACCGAACAAGGCAGGGGCAAAATCGGAAATTTCTATCCCATCAGTTCTTTGAAGTTTCTACTAATTATACACCATTAATCCACCATTTCAAGTGTCGCGCCCCATTTTTTGTGATGGAAAATATAAGTATAAAAATAGGTATTTACAAAATATGTAATTTTATTTTAAAATAAATGAAAAGGACCTAAAATGGGACTTTAAAGAATGCGACAATTTGGGTCCAAATATTTAGTCTAAAAAGGGTTTTCAAGAAAAAGGGGAGTCGCCACTTGGTATTGAGTTTGGGTGTACCAAGTCACCCAAAAAGTGTATTTAAATAAAATAAAATAAAACCCTTTTCGACAACTCCAGGTCTTTGAAAAATAAGAGAAAATGGATTCGGGAGTCACGATTGAAGAAAGAGAAGGCAAAGGTTCGATTAACTCAAACCTAAGGCACCCTTTCAACCTAGTCTAAGCTAGTTGCGAGGTTTAGACAAAATTTTCCTAATCTAACCCTTAATTTTATCATGTTTGGATGTTTTCTACATGGATGCAAATCTAAAAATATCGAAAGGGACAAAATGTTCATTCAAGGGTTTAATTGGACCAATCACATTAATTGCGAAGGCTAAAATGATTCCTTGAAAGTGTCACGAGTACGCAAATGATGAAATTAAAATAAAAGAAAAGAAATTAAATTATATACATATATATAAGTGATCGAAGAAAAGGGGAATGCAACATAAAGGGTACGGAAGACAAAAACTCGTGACCTAATTTTCTTATACAAGGATTAATGGGGTATTTAAACTAAAAAGTTATAATCACCCATTTCTCATGTTTGAAAATAATTATCCTAACATGAACAAGTAAATGAACTAGCTTAAATGAGATGCGATTCTAAATGACATGCATAGTACCTATAGAGGGTAAGAGATAATATAATAGGGAATATCATGCAAATGAGAAAAGATCCTAAAAATGAAAATATGCATGAAAATGTAGTGAATAGCACACAAAGATGAATCTAGCGCAAGACAACCTAAAGGGTCTAGCGTTGGACTAGCCCATTTCTAAAAATCCTTACTAGCGTTGGACTAGCAAGTAAGCGGAGGGAGAAGCCACAACTAGCGTTGGACTAGTGTGGTGACGTCATGCATTAACAATTCATAGTAAAGCAAATAAAGCATAAATTAAAATAAATAAACACATAAGAGCACGTAGCACATAACACGTAAACATAATATCTAGATGCTAAAATCCTAAGAAAAGCGGATAAAACACATAACACACAAGCCACATGAACACGCAACCTATCTATTACATCGGGGAGCACCTAACTACAATCTAGAAGGGAAAAATATAATAAAACAAATCTAATTATCCTATCTATTATATTTTTGAGGTATTTAAATGCCTCTCGAATCATTATAAAAATTAACTAAAGCATATATAAGGAAATTTGAATAAATGTTTAAATCAAATAAATAAAGCATTAAAAAATATATATATATAAACACATAAGAACACGTAGGAGCACATAAGAGCACGTAATTGACATTGAAATAATAAAAATAGGAATACCTCCCGTTTGAAGTGGTGACTAAATGGAGTCAAATTGTCCTATTTATACTCACAATGAACAAAAGAATCATGGCACCAATTTAATTAAAAAAATAATAATAAAAGTACTAAATTCACGCTAATATGTCAAACATAAAGAAATTTAAAACATCTAAAAATTACAAGTTGAATATGTTCAAAAGTAACATAATTAGTTATTGAAGAAAAGAAACAATCATAATAAAGAGAGCCAAAATTTGCCAAGGACTGAATTGCAAAAATTGAAAACTTTTGGGGGACAAAAATTATATTTTCCAAAGTTCAGGGGTCAAAATTAAATGAAAGATAAAATTCAGGGACCAAAGTGCAATTAATTTAAGGACTTAGATGAAAGGAATTTAAAATGTTCTGGGCTACAGTGAAACTACTCCAAAAATAGGAGATTAAAGCGCAACTTTCGGTTTCTGATTTGGGCAAGAAAAAGGCCATCGGGCCAACATTTTATTCATTTCTGGGCCAAACACTACCTAAGCCCAGCCAAAAGTCCAAGCCAAACGAGCAGGCTAGCCCATCTTTTTATCACTCAAGCCCAACAAAAACAATGCATGGGCTCTAACCTTCTAACCCAACCGAAACCCAAAAGAAATAAAACGAAAGCCCAACTAAAGAAATATAACAAGCCCACCCGAAAATAAAAACATTAGCCCAAACCATTTGTTTTTCTCCTTTTCTTTCCTTTCTTTTTTTTCTTTTTTTCTTTCTTCTCCTCCACCTTCAGCCGTTTCTTTTTCCTTCTTCTTCGGCCAGCTGAGGAAACTTCAGCTGGCGGCCATGGCGGACGCCGGTGGCGCCGCCGCCACCGGACCGCCGTTGTCGGTGGTCGCCGGCGACCTCTCCGGTCACCGAATTTCCCCAAAATACACTCCCTCACTCGATCTTTCGCGTAGATTCCATTTTCGGAGTTATTTTTTATAAAAAAGGAAAGAAAAGTGGTCAAATGGCCAAAAAATAGTCCAGTTTTTATTTTTTCAAACACTCAAATCTTCACCAAAAAAACATAAAATTTATGCCAAAACACTCCTTACAACTTCTACAATACAACCATGATTTTAATTTGACAAGAAAACAACATAAAAAGGATACAATAAAGCAAAACAGCCCCTAAATTTCCTTTTTTTCATTTTGGCATTTTCACAAGCACTTGACATGCATTCATGGGCCCGTTTCTTTTTCCTTAATTCTAGTTATGCCATTTCCAAATTCAGCAACCCAACAACATAATGACAACATAAACCAGCAAGAAAAGAAACAAAGCTAACGTCTACACATGATTATAGTATAACGAATTAGAAAATAAAAGCTGGAAAAAGAAGAGAAAATGAAAGGAGATACCTCAATGAATATGAAAATCTTTCGGTTGAAGCTTGATGAAATTTCCAAGCCTTGACCGATAGCTGCCTTTTCTTTTTTTTTTTTTGTTTGGATTTTGTGGGAGAAAATGTGTAGAGGGAGCCCTTTTTGTTGTTCCTCTTGTCTTCTTTCTTCTGCCCAAATCCGAGAGAGGAAGAGAGTGAGGAGTGGAAAGTGCTTCTTTTTTTTTCTTGTCTCTGACTTCCAAGAGAGAGCCGAGAGAGTGAGGGAGATCCCCTGCTTTTCTTCCTCTCCTTCTGTTTTTTGTTTGTTTTTGTTTTTTTTGTTTCTTGTCCTCTGTCTGAGCTGAGAGAACAGATTTTTTGAGCCCCAAAAAGTCCTTTCTTGTCACTCCCCTCCCTTCGAGAGAGTGAATTGAGGGAGTGTGTTTTGTATGTTGTGTGCAACGAGCGAAAAAAGGGATATGGCAGAGAGAATTTTTTTTTTTTTCAAATGGGTTTGTTTTTGTTTTTTTTGTTATTTTTCTTTTCTTCTTTTGTTTTTTTTTCTTTTCTTTTCTAAACAAACCTGCAAAAATAAGAAAAATGCACATTAAAATTAAGAAAATAAATAAATTATTAAATAGAAAAATCTTGGGAAAATATTAAAAATTGACAAAAAATTGGTGTCTACATCAAGCACTAAACCAACATTATAAATATCATCAACCACAAAATCAGCAACAACCCAAGAGTGGGAGTTCATAGAGCCCACTTTCCAATTTTTCCAACAATATCAAGCCACCCACATGAATATTCAAGCTCATAAGTGTAAATTAACTTCCATAGGACAAGAATTTGAGAGTGGATCATTACCTACTTTGGTTGATGAACCTAGCAGAATTTTGGCCCTTTTCTCAGCTCAGAAAAACCATGGAAAGCTCCTCTTTTTTGTAGCTAAATGGACTCTCCAAATGTTAAGCTAAGTAGAGTTAAAATTTGAGAGGATTTGGTGCAAGAATTTGGAGTAGAATGTTGAACAACTTTGGATGGTTTTTGTTCCTCCTTGTAGCCGGCTGCCTTTGTGAGAAAGAGAGGAGTGTTTGGTCTGATTTTTAGCTTGCTAAGGAAGCTTAAAGACTAAGAGTTTAGGTGCACAAAAGTCAACCGTAAATAGTGCGCGTACGCGCGCGTTTTGTGCTTGATTCCTCTCGAGTTTATTTCACTAGTGTATTAAACCTCTAATGCACTTGTATTCATACTATTATTATTCACTCTTAGTGGTCTAAAAATAATGGTCTTAAGTCCCTCAATTAATCGCGCGCGTAAAACGCGTACTTCCGATTTGTGCGCGATAAAGTGAAATTTTCAAGAATTTCTTATAACGATAATACTAACAACTATCACTTGAGCACTTAAACATAAAATTACCTATTTTAGGACCATTGTGTAAGTCTCTAATTTTTCAAACTTATTGTACTCTCAATCGGTTAAAATTTTCAAACACTTTTTTCACTATTTTCACTAAACAAGCTTCCAAAAATTAAATTTTGAAACGAGTCACTTTAAAAATGTAATTGAGTTATAGACCCATGTAATTAGGTCTAAAGAGCTTAGAAAATAATATTCGGAGTAAATGGCCAAGTAAATAATTATATAAACTAGAAATAGGAAATTTAAATAAGTAAATTTTGCGAGTCCTCACATTAGTCGAGTGTTAATTCCTCAATTCTCAAATTAACTTTTCTTAATCTACTATTAATTATTCTTACTTCTCCAAAATTAATACACTCTCAATTCAAATGTAGCCTCGAAAAACGTGTATTCGTGTTCCGAACTAAACGAGTTTTTAAAAAAAATAATTTTTCTAACAAAACGCTTTAAAAACATAAGAGAGGCGTTTTTCCATATAAATGGATTTTAAGTAGTCGAATTAAATAATTCGGAGAAAATGAGTGAATAACTATTTAAATAAACTAGTAATATATGACGAAAATAAGAAAATTTTCGGATCCTCACAACCTCCCCTCCTTAAAAGAATTTCGTCCTCGAAATTCACGCATAGGATAACCTCATCCCCCTTAATAGCCGTGCCTATCGGATCAATCAGAAATCTTACAATCGCTAACCCATACCTCACAATTTCTATTTTGATTCTATCTTATGAATCTAGGATTTTGTAAAAGTGTGAATTGTACTAGGGTCACTTAGAACTTCAGATAGACAATGAAAAGCAAGAATCATACCTTCAACGACCGTAGCAGAATTGGAAACCTGCTGATAGCCTAATGCATAAACCCTAGCTGGTGCTTTAGATCGACTTCCTCCAGCACTAGACTGCCTAGCGGCTGACTTTTCAGGCCTTTGGGTACTACCTCCTTCTTTTGGTACGGTTGGGCATTTCGATATCTGGTGCTCGGTACTACCACAATACAAGCACCTCCCTTATTTTCTAAAACAATCACTCTCTGTATGGTTGAGCTTGCCACAATAACCACAAATAATTTGGGGAGCCACAGATTGACCACTTGGAGGTGTCCCTCTCGATTGATCTCGTCCATTGCGATCTCCTCTTGATTGAGTCTCCTTTGGTGTGTTAGATATCTCCACTCCACCCGTTCCTTTTCCCTTTTTAAAAGGTGGGGCATTCTTATCTGCCTGTCCCGAAGGGTTACTAGAAGTGCCCCTTTTCTTAGCATGAAAATCTCTAACTTGTAGCCTTGCACTCTCGACTCTCTGTGCTTTTTCTAAGACTTCAGTGAACGTAGAGATTTGGGCTGCGGCCAAGCCCTCCTGGATTTCTACATTAAGTCCCTGCACGAACCGTCTAATCCTCCTCCATTCATTGATCACCAATTCAGGAGCGTATTTAGAAAGTTTAGTGAACTTTCCCTCATACTCCGCTACACTAAGGGTTCCTTGCTTCAACTTGATGAATTCATCCTCCCTTTTCTCTTGGATTAAGGGTGGAAGAAATTTCTCATTAAATTCTCTCGTGAAATTCTCCCAAGTCCAAGGGGTTTGAGCTCTCTCCCACTTCCCCCTTATCAGGTCCCACCAAGCGCGTGCCACTCCCTCAAATTGGAATGCAACAAAATTCACTCACCTATCCTCAGTATAGTCTAAGGCGGCGAATATATTGGTCATTCTCTCTAACCAGTTTTCAGCTGCCTCGGGGTCGGGCTCTCAAGTGAACTTAGGCGGGTTAAATTTCAGGAACCTCTCCAAAGCCCTATCCTCTCCTCTATCATGTCCCCCAGGTTGGTTAAGCGGTCCTAGACCCTGTATTTCAGCTGAGCGTTCTAGGATATCAGTCATCCTATTGATGGCAGTAGCCATTTGGTTAACCTCTATATTCGCTTGTTCTTGGGTCGGTCCAGTTGCTGATCCTTGTTCATCCCCTTGAGGTTGGCCTGTCTAGTCCCTCGCCCACGGCCTCGACTACTCCTTAGTCTTTCCATTATCTTAAGGGTGCCTAATGCAAGAAATAAAAACGATCACGCATGGAATTTCTTAAAATACGAGCCGATCTTGAAAACATCAGAGATAACAATAATTAACATATATTTACACTTTAAAATTTATACAATTAGCAAGTTGGGGGGGTATTACAAAATATAGCACACAAGTGTCACAAAAGGACTTTTAGTCAAGCACAACTAAAGTAAAGTCAAGCGCCTCAAAAGTAAGCCACAGAGTTAAACAAAAATGCAATGGCTTTAGCACTAGCATCACCCCAACTAAGTCAATCATTTATAACACTGGTAGGTCTGATCTTCTCATTCATTTCCGACTCATATTAAGCACTAGAATCCGATTAAATTACATATGACCATCCATCATTCTTTCTTCACGTCTCTCTCTTAATTATTGTACCATCTTAGCCAAACAACTATTGGTTTCCTGTAACTATTTACGTAAAATATCGATTCGATCTTTTCCTTGCAAATGGAGATCTCAAGTCCTTAACATTTCCCTCAACTCTTAAGTATTCGGGAACAAGAATCCGAAATAAAATAATTCACATCTCGAGCTGGCCAGTCCCAAGAGTAAATCACCATATTTGAGATTCCTACCCAACATACATATCTGGTCATCCCCAAGTATTATAATAAAAGATTTATACCTATTACATTCATGATTCACAGCTTACGCTCTAAAAGAGTACTTAAACCTTTACTCATTCAAATGATAAGGACCATGACACCATTTGGCCCAAGCTCACCCCGCGCAGATACCACGCGAAGCGGCTCTGACTCTTTTTCTTTTCTACAGGTAGTCACTTAACTTTCAAACTAGTCCCACAGACCAGCATCCTAAACTTCAAGTCTATGATACACTACAAAGATCTGAAGCCTAGACTCTGATACCAGCTGTGACGCCCCCACTTCTCCCAAGGGCGAACCCAAGGGTATCCACAGGACGCCTGCCCAACTCTCGCCAGGACTCAAGACAAATCGTTTCAAGCTTATCGATACATAACAATTAATACGAGCCAAAAAAAAAAAGTCGCTTCCATAATCAACCATCCAAGACTCACACCACGAGTTCAAAATACATCAGTTAGCCAATCCTTAAATCAAGTTCCCAAAAGATACATCAGTTCCCCAAACTATACAACAATCACAGGTCCAGCCAAAACATTTGAAACCCTAATACCAAAATACATCAAAAGGGGTTCCTCCGAAGTTCACTTCCTCCATTCCTGTTAAGGAAAACAAACTAATGGGATGAGCCAATACTCAGTGAGGCCAAGAAACACACATGCAAACACATAATCCAAGTAGCCGCAAATTACATAGTAAGTAAAGCTATAAAGTTCGAATAATTCACATTTCGAATAGGAAAAATAAACAGAAACAATTCAAGGATATTGTAGCTCTCAGGAGCTAAATTCCACGTAGTCGAGTCAAAGTCTTGATCACATCTCACGTTGACACTCCGTCAACCACATAAGTATCGAATCTGTAGATACACTACTTTTTTTCGAATCCCGTCACCGTTACACCCCCTTACCGGGCCCTGTGAGGACTCGTAAAATTATTATTTTTCGACTCTTAATTTTGCTCATTTAATTATTTATTCAAATATTTGCTTCGATTATTATTTTCTAGCCGTATTAGACTTAAATACATGGAGTTATGACTTCATTATATTTTTAAAGTGACTCGTTTCAAAAATTAATTTTTTGGAAGCTCGATTAATGAAAATAGTGAAAACGTGTCTGAAAACTTTAGCCATTTGGGAGTACAATAAGTTCAAAACTTGGAGACATGTACAATGGTCCTAAAATAGGTAATTCTAGGTTTAAGTACTCAAGTGATAGTTGGTGGTACGATCGTTACAGGAATTTCCCGAAGATTTCACTTTATCGCGCCTAAATTGGAAATACGCGTTTTCACGCGTGCACTTAATTGAGGGACTTTGGACCATTATTTTGGGACAATTAAGAGTGAATAAATTTATATGAATACAAGTGCCTTAGAGGTTTAGTGCACTAGCGAAATAAACTCGAAAGGAATCGAGCACAAAACACGCGCGTATGCGCACTATTGTGGTTGACTTTTGCGCACCTAAACTATTAGACGTTAAGCTTTCTTTGTACGCCAAAGAGTCAGACCAAACATATCATTTCTCCAAGCTTCCATGGCCGGCTAGCAGCTGCAAAGAAACAACCAAAACTCTTCAACATTTCCCTCTACAAATCTTACTCAAATCTCTACCAAATTCTCTCAAATTTTAACACTATTTAGCCTAAGACTTGGAGTTCATATCTAGCTAAAAAGGGGGGACTTTTCACGGCTCACTTAGGAGCAAGGAGGGACCGAAATTTCTGAGTTGTTTATCAACTAGAGTAAGTCATGATCAAGCTTTCTAATTTCAGTTTTTGGAAGTTCTAGTATACCTTTTTGCTCTTAATTTCCTATGGGTTGTTGTTGTTGTTGAAAAAAAATGGAAGGTGGGCTCTATGAACTCCCACCTCTGTCTTGATGGCTGTTATGGTGATTGATGCTATTTATAATGTTGGTTTAGTGTTTGAAATGGTGGATTAATGGAGTATAATTAGCAGAAATCTCAAGGAACTCATGGAATAGAAATTTCCGATTTTACCCCTGCCCTGTTCGGTTATTTTAAGGCCAATTTTTGATGATATAATGGCTTGAATATGATGTTTATATGTTGTATTAGTTGTGTAAAAATTTTCATTGGAAAATATTGAAGTTTGGTTGGGCAAATGAATTTTTTTGTGAAACTAGTCAAGCTGGAAAACTGTTTCCCTGTAGCTCTGTCCAGCGATAGTGTTTCGGCCGTAACTTTGTCCTCCGATGTCGAAATCGAGTTCCGTCTATGGAATTTGAAAATAGACATCCACACCTTTCCAATGGTATAAAATGCACGTTTTGGTTCCAAGTGTGTGAGCCAAACCAATCGTTTTAAGAAGGCTACCCTGTTTCTCTGTTCTGCTGAAATGATTTGATGATGCTGCAACTTTAGGCTTAATTTCGAGCCAGTTACATGCTGAAACTTAAAACAATTTCTTCTGTGAAATTATAACCCTATGAATTTATTTTCCAACACTATCAACCATGCTCAGTTCCGAGTTAAATTGAGTGAGTTATGATCAAAATACGGTGACTGCCCTGTTCTTGAAAACCCTTGGATTTAGACAGATTTGATGTAAGACTTGTTGTGGTCTTACTAAATGAATTTCTTGGTGCTAAACATCTACCAAATGTACCATGTATGTTCCTTAGACTTTTCTTGCACAAATGAACCATGTTTGGAGGTTTTCCTTAGCCGAATGTTTGGAAACGAAGAGAAATGGAGCTAAAGGCAGTTTTGCCTTAGTAATTTCAAAACTCTGGTTGATTGGTTAACCACCTTCCCGAAGGTATTTTTCCACGAAATTTGATAGAGAGATACCCTTCATATAGGAGTACTATACTACAAAATTTGGCACCAATCCAAGTCCGTTTAGACACTTAACAAAAGGTCCAAAGCCAGAAACCCAAATCTGGAAATTGTTCAACAGTCTTGAATTTTCCCCAACTTTGAGCTACCATATCTTGGTGTTCGAAACTCCGATTCTCGATCCTCTTGTTCTGTCCTAAACCTTACTTACACCTCTAATTGAGTTATAAATTTCAAGGGCTGTTTTGCAACGAGTGAATTCTGCCGAATTTCCAAAGTTAGCGAAAAACCAACCCCAGCTCAATCCTGAACATTCTGGAACAGTGATTTCAAGCTCATTTTGAGTACTTTTCACTTAGATTCGTGGAAAAGTGTCTTCTAAGAACTTTTAGTACTTTCCAAGAGGTTTCCAACGGTATAAAGTTTTCCAATTTTAGACTTATATCGAGTGAGATACGATTTTTCAAAGATCCATATCAAAACTGAAATTTTCCAACTTTCAAGGAAATAGAGTTTTCCAAGAACTCTTTATTCTTTCGACATTATGCAAATGTTTTAACCTCGATTTTCAAGATAAAAATACAAAAGCTTTTGTACTTTAAGAAACTCTAATTGAACCTCGATTTACGAGTAATTGAGGTTCGATTTCATGAAATTTTCTTAGATTGTACTGGTGTACAATCTTCCTTGATAGTTGGGATATATGAATGACAATATATTATTAATTGCTCAGGCGCACACGAGGACCTTCAAGAGGATCCTACCGTGCACACTTGAAGTTCCAGAAAATATTTCTTCTTGATTTGCTCGGTGAGTGTCAAGTGTATGACTACTTGAACTCTATGGACTTGATTCATGTTTGGCTTACCTGAGTACATGCTTGGCCTGCTTAGTTTTGAAAAATGGAGTCGAGTGTGTACTTTATCGCACTCATTCTCATTTGAAACAAATGACTCATGCTTAACATGTTTTGCCTGGTTTACATGACCTGAAATACATGCTTAAACTTGTCGAATACTTTATTACATGACATGGTATGATATGGCTGCATACGTCGTTGGAGTGAATCTCCTCGACACTTACATGATATATGGGGGACGCCCAAACTCATAGGCCGACCTTGGAACTCGAGCCGGCATGGGCTTGGTCGGGAACCTTGGTGAGCCATGAGAATCACATGATAAGCTTGATCTATTTGAGAGATCTTGCTTGGCATACTCGTAGAGTATAGCCTTATAAATGTCGTGCGGGCCCGAAGTGGTGTAGGGTGGACGGATGAGAAGTAAGTGGTGATCTACTGTTTGGAAATATCAACCCGGTTGACGGAGAGTCATCGCGGGGAGATATACGAATGAACTGGCAAATCAAGTGGAACTTAGCTCCTGAGAGCTACTATATCCTCGAAGTGTTTCTGCTTACTTTCACTGGCTTTATTAATTACTTGTAATTATCTCTTCGACTGTTATTTGGGACTGTTATTTGAACTACGTGCTTGCATGTGTGATCTTGGCCTCACGAGCGTTTTGCTCACCCTATAGATTTGTTTTCCTTAACAGGATTGAATCTCGGGGAAGTGTGGAGAAACCCTCCTGATGCACTTTTGTTTTAGGGTTTCTATTATATTTTGGCTATGCCCTTGGTTTTGGATTGTACTTTTGGAATTGAAATGTAACTTTTGGAGCGTAATGTATATTTGGGATTCATGATGTATTTTGAATACCCGACGTGCGGGCTGGATAATGGATGACTATTGATAAGTTTGAACGCTTCCGCATTTACTGTACTTAAGTTACTTACTTTTGTTGTGTAGTTCGATAATAAGTTTGAATGATTTGGCTTGAGTCCTGGCGAGAGCTAGGCAGGCGTCTCGTGGATACCCTTTGGTTCGCCTTAGGGAGAAGTGGGGCGTCACAGGCCCGCTCATCAAATTTTTTTTTTGATAATACTCGAGTATATCATGGCAATACTACACGAGTAATGCCGAGCAAGATCTCTCCAATAGATCATGCTCTACGAATATCTCATGATTTGCTAAGCTTGTCGACCAAGCCCATGCTGGCTCGATTCGTAAAGTTAGCCAATGAGTTTGGGCGTCCCCGGAATACGAATACGAATACGAATACGAATGCAAATACGAATACGGATATAAGTCGATGAGCAACGCTCAAATCGACGATTCCAAATAGGAATCACAAATACGGATCACATATATGAATCACAAATACGAATCACATCCACATTACTATGTACAAGTCGAATATGAATTCACATAGCAAAATTCAAATATAAGTTCATTCGAAGGAGAGCGAGTGCGATAAAGTACACACTCGTCTCAAATTTTCAAATTCACATAACGGATAAGAACCAATTAACCATTTAGCAACAAACTCATGCACTTGACACTCACAGTGACTCAAGTAGCAAGTTCAAATGATGATTTAGGCGTCTCCCGTGAGATCCTCTGGAAGGTCCTGTTGAGCGCCTGAGCATTTAATAATAAACTATCACTTGTACATCCCACTTAATAAGGAAGATTGTACCCTTGTACAATCTAAGAAAATTTCACGAGAATGAGCCTTAATTACTCGTAAATCGAGGCTCAAAAATGAGGTTTTAAAACACAAGCAAAATCTGATTTTCATCCTTGAAATCGAGTGTAAAACGATCCAGTGATGTCAAAGGAAAAAGAGAGAGTTTGCAAAACTCCATTTCCTTGAAGTTAGACATTTTCAGATTTGTTACACTTACTTTGAAAAATCGTATCTCACTCTCTACACGTCCAAAATTGGAAAATTTGGTACCGTTGGAAACTACTTCCAATATACTAAAAGTTCCTAGAATACGCTTTCCATGATTCCAAATGGCAGGCATTCAAAATTGGCTAAAAGTTACTGTTTTAAACTTGCAAGACAGTTTTGAGGTTGGTTTTTCGCCAACTTTGGAAATTCGGTAAAATTCATACGTTGCAAACCAGCCTCCGAAATTTATAACTCAATTAGAGGTACAAGTAAGGTTTAGGAAAGAACAAGCGGATCGAGAATCGGAGTTTCGAGCACCAAGATATGGTAGCTCAAAGTTGGGGAAAATTCAAGACTGTTGAACAATTTCCAGATTTGGGTTTCTGACTTTGGACCTTTAGTTAAGTGTCGAAACGGACTTGGATTGGTGCCAAATTTTGCAGTATAGTACTCCTATATGAAGGGTATTTCTCTATCAAATTTCGTGGAAAAATACCTTCGGGAAGGTGGTTAACCAATCAACCAAAATTTTGAAATTACTAAGGCAAAACTGCCTTTAGCTCCATTTCTCTCCGTTTCCAAACATTCGGCTAAGGAAAACCTCCAAACATGGTTCATTTGTGCAAGAAAAGTCTAAGTAACATACATGGTACATTTGTTAGGTGTTTAGCACCAAGAAATTTATTTAGTAAGACCACAACAAGTCTCACATCAAATCTGTCCAAATCCAAGGGTTTTCAAGAACAAGGCGGTCACCGTATTTTGATCATGAGTCACTCAATTTAACTTGGAATTGAGCATGGTTGATAGTGTTGGAAAATACATTCATAGGGCTATAATTTCACAGAAGAAATCGTTTTAAGATTCAGCATGCAACTGGCTCGAAATTAAGCCTAAAGTTGCAGCATCATCAAATCGTTCCAGCAGAACAGAGAAACAGGGCAGCCTTATTAAAATGATTGGTTTGGCTCATACACTTGGAACAAAAATGTCCATTTTATACCCGTTGGAAAGGTGTGGATGTCTAGTTTCAAATTCCACTGACGGCACTCAATTTCGACATCGGAGGACAGAGTTACGGCCAAAACACTATCGCTGGACAGAGCTACACGGAAACAGTTTTCCAGCTTGACTAGTTTCACAAAGAAATTCATTTGCCCAACCAAACCTCAATATTTTCCAATGAAAATTTTTACACAACTAATACAACATATAAAAATCATATTCAAGCCATTAGATCATCAAAAATTGGCCTTAAAATAACCGAACAAGGCAGGGGCAAAATAAAAAATTTCTATCCCATCAGTTCCTTGAAGTTTCTACTAATTATACACCATTAATCCACCATTTCAAACACTAAACCAACATTATAAAAATCATCAACCACAAAATCAGCAACAACCCAAGAGTGGGAGTTCATAGAGCCCACTTTCCAATTTTTCCAACAATATCAAGCCACCCACATGAATATTCAAGCTCATAAGTGTAAATTAACTTCCATAGGACAAGAATTTGAGAGTGGATCATTACCTACTTTGGTTGATGAACCTAGCAGAATTTTGGCCCTTTTCTCAGCTCAGAAAAACCGTGGAAAGCTCCTCTTTTTTGTAGTTAAATGGACTCTCCAAATGTTAAGCTAAGTAGAGTTAAAATTTGAGAGGATTTGGTAATGATTTGGTGCAAGAATTTGGATTAGAATGTTGAACAACTTTGGATGGTTTTTGTTCCTCCTTGTAGCCGGCTGCCTTTGTGAGAAATAGAGGAGTGTTTGGTTTGATTTTTAGCTTGCTAAGGAAGCTTAAAGACTAAGAGTTTAGGTGCACAAAAGTCAACCGTAAATAGTGCGCGTACGCGCGCGTTTTGTGCTCGATTCCTCTCGAGTTTATTTCACTAGTGTATTAAACCTCTAATGCACTTGTATTCATACTATTATTATTCACTCTTAATGGTCTAAAAATAATGGTCTTAAGTCCCTCAATTAATCGCGCGCGTAAAACGCGTACTTCCGATTTGTGCGCGATAAAGTGGAATTTTCAAGAATTTCTTATAACGATAATACTAATAACTATCACTTGAGCACTTAAATATAAAATTACCTATTTTAGGACCATTGTGTAAGTCTCTAATTTTTCAAACTTATTGTACTCTCAATCGGTTAAAATTTTCAAACACTTTTTTCACTATTTTCACTAAACAAGCTTCCAAAAATTAAATTTTGAAACGAGTCACTTTAAAAATGTAATTGAGTTATAGACCCATGTAATTAGGTCTAAAGAGCTTAGAAAATAATATTCGGAGTAAATGGCCAAGTAAATAATTAAATAAACTAGAAATAGGAAATTTAAATAAGTAAATTTTGTGAGTCCTCACATGAGTCGAGTGTTAATTCCTTAATTCTCAAATTAACTTTTCTTAATCTACTATTGATCATTCTTACTTCTCCAAAATTAATACACTCTCAATTCAAATGTAGCCTCGAAAAACGTGTATTCGTGTTCCGAACTAAACGAGTTTTTAAAAAAAATAATTTTTCTAACAAAACGCTTTAAAAACATAAGAGAGGCGTTTTTCCATATAAATGGATTTTAAGTAGTCGAATTAAATAATTCGGAGAAAATGAGTGAATAACTATTTAAATAAACCAGTAATATATGACGAAAATAAGAAAATTTTCGGATCCTCACAGAAACAGTTATGATTTGGATTACAATCCTATCACAGTCTACTAGAAATAGCATGGCAAACATGAAATAGCATGGCAAACATGATTTGGATTACAATCCTATCACAGACAAGCATGAAATAGCATGGCATTAATTATTCAATCCATTGTAATCTCGTCAGCCAAACTTTTTTTTTTTTTTTTTTGAAAAAAAATTGTGGGCATTAATGATTTTAGACAAACATGAAATAGCATGGCATTAATTATTCAATCCATTGTAATCTCGTCAGCCAATGCTAAGTTAGTTGTGCCATGTACCTGACATGAGATGAGAGTGAAACATGATAAATTTGATGGGACATGTGTGGCAAGAGCACCACATCTTGAGAGAAACAGTTATGATTTGGATTACAATCCTATCACAGTCTATTAGAAATTTTTCTCCAATTGAAATGAGAGTGGGGAGAAAATATCAGACTTAGGCTCCGTTTGATAACACTAAATCTGAATTCTGAATACTGAAATAATTAATTTGCTGAATTTTAACCACTGAAAAGAGATATATGAATGTCTGAATGTTAATACTGAATCTATTTATACTGTTTGATAAATATTCATAACTTAATGCTTAATAAGCTAAATTGTCTTTTAATCCAAAAAGGAAATAGAACCTATGATTTAATTAATTTAAAATTGTTAGGTATGAAAATGACAATGATTGTGAAGAGCAATTCATACAATGATAATGTTTCTTTGTGTGGGAAAAGGGTATGGTTTCACGTTTTGAGAATGAGAAAATGAGCTTTTAATACTCCAAAAGCACGTTCAATTACATTTCTCAATCTTGCATGTGCTTGGTTATAGCGTTTTTCTTTTGATCTTGGACGAGAAGCATTTTGAAAATCAGACAACCAATATCTAATATTTCGATATGGTGTCATAAAGCCACGTGTGTGTGGATAAGCTGCATCACATAAATAATATTTATCTGCACAAAAAAAAATATCAAAATATAAATGTTTGTAGATGAAAATTACTGCAAAAAAATACTATTGTTAAAAAAAAATTTTGAATAGAGAATATCAGGTTGTTTTGTTTAATTAGATAAGGATTTTGAATAGGGAATATTAGGTTGTTTAATTAAATAAGGATTTTGAATATAATTAACAAACAGGGATATATTTGGTAGATAAGATAAAGTAGAAGTAAATCTCTTAATTCTTATCAAATTAAGCATTCAGCTACGATTCTTGTGCTGAAAAAAATACATACAAATTCAGCACCACTTAATAAGTTCAGCAGGTGAATTTTTATTTATCAAACACGCACAACATCTGAATGTCTGAATGAATTCAGTTTCAGCACTTTTTTATGTTATCAAATAGGCACTTAATATTGGTGAACCTCACTTTGTTTGGAGGAGTAAAATAGTACTCCCTCCATTTCATCAAAAGTGTCATACTTTTCTTTTTTAACTGTCCCAAAATATTTGTCATACTTGACATTTTTATTTACTTTATACTCTAAAATTTCCCTTATGTCCTCATTAATAATGCATAAAGACAAATATGATGGGATTGCTTTTTATTTTTTATTTTGACCAACACATGATTAAAGGTAAAAGTGAAATAAAAGCAAAATTTTTTTGATGGCGTGTACTATACATAAAAAGCAAATATCCCCAAATATGACTAAATATATAGGATGGGGGGAGTATATCATAGAGTGCACCCAGGACTGATGTCAGGGCTCCAACCCAAAAGAAAAAAAAAACAGCCTGTTGATCCTTATGTTTAACAGGGCCAAACTGAAGTTGGGACTGAATACAAAACCTAAGTTAAATGTGAAATGGGCCTAAGCTTTGCTAATCTCAAGTCCAATTACGGACTGATACGTGCACATATCATTATACATGTACACAGAATGTATATGAATAATATATATAATCTATAATTATACATATTATAACATAATATATGAATAATTTTATCTAAATTCATAACAATTCATAAATATTTAAACATATTTTATATATAATTATATATTTAAGTATAAGCTTGGATTGAGCCCAATTTGAGTTTGAATCAAATATTAAAGTTTTTGTGGAATTTGAATATTCTAATTTGGATCCAAACTCGACAATCCAAAAGCATGGTAACTCTTTTTATTTTATGAGTCGATGTTATTCTTGATTTTGATGATCACAAAGCACTTTGAAATTTTTATCTAAATTCTCTTCAAATATAAGTGTTTTGCTTTTTAGAGAATCAGGTACAAAGGTGTCAAGGAAAGAAAATCAACCAAAAGAAGAAGCAAAAATAGGGCACTCATGTCAGACGTCCGAAAGGATGAAGAACATCAAGAAGGAAACTCCTTCGGACGCTCGTGAGGAAGCATCGGACGTCCGGGAGGATCGGACGCATTCTTCGGACGCATATCGATCGCGTTGGACGTCCGAAAAATTTCGCAAAGTTTTGATGACTCTCTGGACGACATTCGGACGCAGATGCTTTCGGACGATAAAATCCCATCGGACGTCCGAACGACAACTTGGTGAGTTTTGGACGATGGGATCGAACGATGATTAATCTGTCGGACGTCCGACAGCCCCAACGGCTAGCTGACTCTTCATCTGCCTTCTATCCGTTAGAAGCATTAATGAAGCCCATTTTTAGCCCCCTTCAAATACAAATGACTCTGAACGAGAAAGGAACTTTTGCACACTTTGTTTACAAGATCTAAAGAGATATTTTAGCTAGAAAATAGTCTCCCAAGCAAGATTTGTTCTCCTAGTTGTGTGAAGTTCTTGTAAGCACTTCTCTTGTGTTTGGGATTTTCAAAAGTGTAGCTTTGTTGAGCATTATCTGAGTGATAGTAAAACTTCCTAGCTTGACTAAGAGAGGCTTGGGGCAAGGAGGAAGTGATCCCTCCATTGTACATTGAGTTGATTATTGTTCATCAAAGAGAAGGTGCTCATCTTTGTGATTGGTCTTCAAGTTTGAGGAAAGTTTGGTAGACAATCGGTTTGATACTCTATCTTATTCTTTTTGTTTAATAAAATTCTCATTGCTTATATATATCCTTATTTCTGATCAACATTGTTCTATTCTTTAAATTTACTTGATTGATCTCTACTAGAAAAGAAGGTAAATTTTTATTAAGTAAAAAGTGCATAAACTCAATTAAGTTTTTAATCAACCTAATTCACCCCCCTCTTAGGTTGTCTTTGGGCCTTACAATTGGTATCAGAGCTTGATCTCTTAGAGATTAAGCTCAAACGGTTTGGAGTAAAGATGACAACCAATCATGCCATGTTTGTTGAGGGGCAATCTGTCACTAGGCCTCCCATGTTTAATGGTTCTAATTATGTTAATTGGAAAGAAAAAATGATTATCTTTTTGCAATCAATTGATATTGAGTTATGATTTATTGTGAATGAAGGACCGCATAATGCTAACATTCTTGATGCAGATACAGGTTTGTTTCGGTCTAAAACAAGAGCTGAGTTGAATGCTCATGATAGAACCAATCTCACATTGAATGCCAAAGCTATGAATGTTCTTTATAGTGCCTTAGACTCAAATGAATCAATTAGAGTAAAAGGATGTAAATCTGCCAAAGAAATGTGGGATAAGCTAAGAGAAATTCAACGTGAGAGAACAGAAAAAGTCTATCTTGGTCACAAAGTATGAATCATTTAAAATAGAACCTCTTGAGGATATTGACAAAATGTATTGCAGGTTCAATGACTTGATCAAAGATCTCGAGGTGTTGGGCAAAGAGTACACCTTGGGAGAGAAAAACAGGAAAATTTTCAATGCGTTGGGCAAAGAATGGGAAAGTAAAGTGACTGCAATAGAGGAGGCTAAGGATTTGAATTCTGTGCCTATTGAATATCTCATTAACTCACTAATCTCCTATGAGTTGAAGTTGAAAACTAAAGTGCAGGAGGAAGAGGACGCGAGAGCAAAGAGAAACATAGCTCTAAAGGCAGCTCAAGGTGAAGATCATCCAGCTCTGTTGGATGATGAAGACTTGGATGGTGATGACAACGATCTTGCTCTCATCACAAAAAGCTTCAAGAGAATCTTGAATAAAAGGAAGTTTAGAAGGGGAGGACCTAGCAATCAATTCCAGAATCAGTCTTCAAACGCAAGGAACAAAGGAAAACAAGAATTCAACAAGAAACAATTGGACAAATGCTACGAATGTGGACAGCCTGGACACTACGCAAACGAATGCTCCCTGAAGAAAAAGAAAGATGGAAAAGCTGATCGAAAGCCAAGGTTCAACAACTTCCAGATTACATGAAATGAATGTAACTCCGAAGGCGAAGTTGAAGAAGAAGAAGAATCAGCTCAAATGGCCTTCATGGTTATTGGAGATAATGAGGTAACTTCCATACACTCTCAATCTGATAGTGATGATGAAAATGATGATGATCTTGAATCCTTTGTTGAAAAATTGCATAATGCCTTGAAGGAATCTTGTGATAAAAACAAGCAGCTAAAACAGAAAATTGTCTTTCTCATTCAAGAAAATGTAAGTCTTTTTCAACAAAATAAACAACTAAAAGCTGACAATGAGTGTCTTATAAGAACCGGATTTGATGTTCAAAATAAACTTGATAGAAAGACAAGTGTTTGTAAAATGCTAAAGGAAAGACATGGGGATTTGAATAAAAGAATGGACAAGCTAGATGAGACCTTAAAAGCTAGAAAACAAGACTATCTCAAAAAGACCATGTCAACCACCTGTCTTACTAATCAGAAAAGAACATTAACACACAACAAAAATGCACATGGTTTTAAAACACATAGAAGGAGTGGATTGAGATTTATGAAACCATTACATGTTGAAAACTCTTCCATTATATGTAATTTTTGCTGTCAAAGTGGACATTTAAAAGGAGATTGTTATGTGAAAAGAAATCTGAACAGAGGAATGAGATGCATGTGGTTAGTTAGACACAATGCTAACTATTGAGGACCCAAAAGTTAAAGGGTACCAAACACTCTCTCTTTTCAGGGAAAAGGCTCAAACAAGTCAAAATGGTTCATTGGCAGTGGCTGTTCTAGGCATATGACCGGTGATCCTTCTTTGTTCATAAACCTAAAATCAAAATCAAATGGAAAAGTGACGTTTGGTGATGACGTGAAAGTTAAGACAATTGGAATAGGTGATGTTGGTAAGGATGGTAAGGATGGTGAAACTTTTGTTCATAATGTGCTCTTAGTTGATAACTTAGGTTATAACTTGCTTAGTGTTAGTCAATTATGTGATAAATGTCACAGCCCCACCTTCCCCTGAGGCGAACCAGAGGGTTCGGCGGGCCGCCTGCCCATCTCTCGCCGGGACTCAGTCGTTCACTACAATTCTCAATTGAATTTCAAGATATATATATCAAATATACATCAAAGGTTCCCAAACTTTACATATCAAAAGCGAAGCGTCCACGCTTCCGCAGCGCCACTCTGATCCTTGATCACAATTAGTATACAGGAGAAAGTCCAAAACTAGACTATTACACATCCAATCAATTCTAAACGTTCAATACAATCCCAATATGAATGATTACACAAAAGGAAATCCAAGTTCAATCCATACATGAGATAATCCATGAATAAACACTACAAGCCCTTCCTTCGCCTTGAGCCCTGTGGAAGGGAATAAAACATTTTTGGGGTGAGCTAGAAGCTCAGCGAGTAACCAATAAAATCAGTTATCAAATCTGTTTAACAATGGTTCATTTCAATGATGTTGTAAATCAAAGGATAAGTCTAGAAACAATTACAACGTTTACAAAACATTAAATATGGAGTATCAATAATTCAAGAAACATTTACAATGGAAAGCGATAGTAACATTCATGAAAAGGATACGTTCGTTCTCCTGTCATTTCATTGCATTTTTGGTTTCATTCGTGCATTCATTCACCCCGTCCCTGGCTTTTGGCCAGGCTCCACCAACCTACAAGGTAATACTCGAGTATACCGAAACGTTCACCCAAGTTCCTAGTCGCCCGACCGAGTCCGCTTCTGGCTCGAGACGACCGGTAACAAGGGGCAATGGCCAGTTCAGCCCAAAAGGCTTACATTCATGCGCAAGTAGCATTTAATCATTAATCATTGAAATTTCATATTTATTTAGGTCGAGTGCGATAAAGTACACACTCGCCTAGAAAACTCGTTTTAACAATCATTGAAAGCAAAATCAATAATAACAAGACACTGATATGCAAGCACGCATGATATGTAAGAAAACAGTTCCAAAATTAAATTTGGAAACAGTTCAAAAGTAAATAATGCAAGAAACGGTTCATAAATAATTTTAGAAATAGTTTGAGGTCACTCACCTCCATGGCTCAGAAATCATCCATTAAATATCATTGCCTTGCTCAAATCCAAGTCTTAAGTCACAAACTCAATGCAAACAAGTTCCTTCAAAGTTTGGACAGCACTTCCCCTGAATTTGCTTACTTTTCTAGCCATCATGGCTTCATTATATCCTCAGCCAGTCCCAAAGGTACACACATAATAAAAAGTTCATCCAATAGCCATTCAGCAAGCTCCAAGTAGTAGTAGTACGAGTCAAGCTAGGGAAAAGTCCGGAAATGAAAGTTTAGCTCAAACCAGAAAAACAGTTTTGACGTCATTTTGCGGTAATGGTATCAAAGGCGCTAAGATTGTCGAATGAAGGTACAAGACCCACCGTTTCGAAGCTAAAAGACAGGGCTACAACAATGTAGAAGGCCACTCAGTCCAAATCCTAGCACAACTAGGTCAAATATGCAAAATACCAAACCAGAACCTTAATTGCAGGTTTACAAATTACACTATGCTGTAATTAGTCCAACTCAGTCTATACAGGTCCGAATACAGAAATTCCAAAGGTATATGATAGCTAGGACATCAAGCTACATTCCATCAGAAGACCTCAACCACCAAATCCAAAGCAATTCCAGTCAAAACAGCCGATTACAGGCGCAGTTCGGCCATCCTGATGAACCCAGAACAGCAATAGTAAATTCGACATTTCTCACTCTACACTACACTAAATGACCTGAAATTTTACAGGCACCTCAAAAACATCAATACCTACAACTTTCATGTTTTAAGAAAAGGCTAATTCGGCTTCTAACCATATGATACAAAACCGGACAGAAAAGGGGGTTATGAAACCCTAACTTTCTCAAATTCCTTCCAAACCCAAAATTGGTTGCAATTACCAATCATTTACACCTACTAGAGTCATTACCCCTCATTACCAACCATCATAAATAACCACAACATCATGATCACATTAAACCAGAAAATTCATCAATAAATTGAAAACTTCACCAATTCATCTCAAATCAAGAAATAAGCCACAAATTTCAGCACTTTAGCCACCACTAGGCACAAATTAAACATCATTAAGTGTAGGAGGAAGGTCAATCACCACTTACCTAGTAAACAAGAGAAGAGGAGTTAATGGACACCTTAACTTCCTTGAACACTTCCACAAAATCACTTACTAGCACCAAATGGAAGGATTTTATGGAGTAGAAACAAATTTCAGCAATTGGTTTGGATGATTTGCACTAGATGCTAGCTCAAAGTTTGAAGAGGTTTCTTCCTTCTTGAGCTCAAGGTGGCCGGCCAACATAGAGAAAGAAATGGTGATTTTTGTGGTAATTTTGTGATATTTAATCAAATGGTAAAGAAAGGTCAAAAGGTGAATAGTTGTCTTAGGCTTCAACCAATGGAAGAGTGACACTTGTCACTCCATTCAATGCATTCCTATCCTTCTTTTTCCCTCTCACATCAATCACTTTACCTCCTCTATTTATCTCTTAACACCCGATAAATTTCACCCAGTATCCGGAACTTATCCTAATTGGTCGAATTTTTCTGAACTTTTCGCCCTAGTGGGTCCCACATCCGGTATACACTCTTAATTTCTCAAAAACTAACCGATACTAGAAAAATCATTTTAAAACTATCTTTGCTCATAAACTTTATCTGGGGAATTTTTCTAATCAAGAAAATGTAGAAAAGGCGGGCGATTAAAAAAAATAAACCCCAGAAAATTAGAAAATTTCCGGGTTCTCAAACTCATTTTTTTTCGGGGCATCACAATAAAGACTTAAATGTGTTGTTCAAAAAGCATGAATCCATTGTGCTTGACTGTAAATATAATATTGTGTTCAAAGGTAAGAGGTTTAACGATATTTATATTGTTGTTCTTGATAAACTTAATTCATCTAGCTTCCAATGTCTTAAAGCTTCAAATGAAGATCCTTGGTTGTGGCATAGGAGGCTTTGTCATTTTAACATGGAATTACTAAAGGAAATTTCGAAAAAGGAGTTGGTTAGAGGCTTGCCAAAAATCAGCTTTGAAAAGGACAAAATTTGTGATGCATGTCAATTTGGGAAGCAAACAAAATTTCTTTTAAACCAAAGAAGTGTGTATCGACTTCTAAACCTTTGGAACTCTTGCATCTTGATTTATTTGGTCCTACTCAAATTACTAGCTTGGGAGGTAAGAGATATTGTTTTGTGATTGTTGATGATTATTCTAGATATACTTGGGAGATATTCCTTGCTTATAAAGATGATGCCTTCAAGAATTTTACTTCATTGTTTGCTAAAGTGCAAAATCTGCTTGGTTTAAAAATTGTTAGGATTAGAAGTGATAATGGGACGGAATTCAAGTTTTGTGGTTTTCCAGAATTTTGTGATCATAATGGCATAACACATGAGTTTTCTATTGCAAGGACTCCACAGCAAAATGGTGTTGTAGAAAGGAAAAATAGGACACTCCAAGAGGCTGCTAGAACTATGTTGAGTGAATGTAATTTGCCAAAATATCTTTGGGCTGAAGCGGTAAACACCGCATGTTATGTGATGAATAGAATCCTCTTGAGACCTATTTTGAATAAAACATCTTATGAACTGATTTTTGATAAGAAACCTACGGTTGGATATTTCAAAGTTTTTGGTTGTAAATGTTTTATTTTGAATTTAAAGGAACATCTTGGTAAATTTGACAAAAAATCTGATGAAGGAATATTTTTAGGGTACTGTGAGAATAAAAGAGGATATAGAATCTTTAATAGAAGAACTCTTGTGATAGAAGAAGCTATACACATAACATTTGATGAAACTAATGATAATAATTCCAAAAGTTCGAGTGAGAATGATGATGTAGGTGTTCGTGAAGGAATGAAATGAAGCTCTTGAAGATCAAGAAAAGGAAGATGAAGACAAAGATAATGATTCATTCAAAGACCTTCCCAAAGCTTGGAAATTTAGCCAAAATCATCCAAGAGAGCTTATAATTGGTGATCCATCCGAGAAGGTAAAGACTCGTTCCTCATCTAAGATATTGATAGACAATTTTGCTTTAGTCTCTCTTTTTGAACCTAAAAATATCAATGATGCCTTAAAGGATGAAAACTGGATTTTGGCAATGCAAGAGGAACTTAATCAATTTGAGAGAAATAAGGTTTGGACACTTGTTGATAGACCTCAAAATCAACCTATCATTGGCACGAAGTGGATATTTAGAAATAAGTTGGATGATAAAGGTGTAGTTGTAAGAAATAAAGCTAGATTAGTTGCTAAAGGATATGCACAAGAAGAGAGAATTGATTTTGATGAAACATTTGCTCCCGTAGCTAGATTAGAATCGATTAGAATGCTTCTTGCTTTTGCTTGCTTCAAATGTTTCAAATTGTTTCAAATGGATGTTAAAAGTGCCTTCTTAAATAGTTTTATTGATCAAGAAGTATATGTGGATCAACCCCGCGGTTTTGAAAATATAAAATTTCCAAGTCATGTGTTTAAACTCTCAAAAGCATTATATGGACTAAAACAAGCTCCAAGAGCTTGGTATGAGAGATTGAGTGGTTTCTTGATTGAGAATGGTTTTAAAAGAGGTATTGTGGACACCACACTTTTTACTAAGCAAGTGTCAAATGATCTTCTTATTGTGCAAATATATGTAGATGATATTATTTTTGGTGCTACTAATGAGTATTTATGCAAGGAGTTTTCCACCATTATGCAAAGTGAATTTGAAATGAGTATGATGGGAGAATTAAATTTCTTCCTTGGACTTCAAATACATCAAGCACTAGAGGGAATTTTTATAAATCAAGCAAAATACACCAAGGAATTGCTGAAAAGATTTGGCATGGAGGACTCAAAGCAAGTTGGAACTCCAATGTGCACTTCTACAAAACTTGACAAAGATGAAGAAGGTAAACATGTGGATGAAAAACACTATAGAGGTATGATTGGAAGCCTACTCTATTTAACCGCAAGTAGACCCGACATTATGTTTGCTGTTTGCTTGTGTGCTAGATTTCAATCTTGTCCAAAAGAATCACATTTGAACGCCGTTAAAAGGATTTTTAGGTATTTGAAAGGTACATTAGACTATGGTCTTTGGTATGCTAGATCTTGTGAATTTGCTCTATATGGATATTCGGATGCGGATTTTGGTGGTTGTCGTGTGGTCAGAAAAAGTACTAGTGGAACTTGTCACTTTCTTGGTAATTGCTTAGTTTCTTGGTTTAGCAAAAAACAAAATGCAATCTCTTTGTCTACAACTGAATCGGAATATATTGCCGCTAGTGCATGTTGTGCTCAACTTTTATGGATGAAACATACCTTGAATGATTTTGAATTGTTATATGACTGCATGCCTATATTCTGTGATAATACTAGTGCTATCAATTTGACCAAAATTCCAATTCAGCATTCTAGGACAAAACATATAGATATAAAGCACCACTTTATTCGTGATCTTGTTCAAAAAGGTGAAGTTTGTGTGAATTATGTTTGTTCCAAAGATCAAATTGCTGATATTTTTACAAAAGCTTTGCCAATGGATCAATTCATTCATCTAAGATCAAAATTAGGGATAATCGAAAAATCATCTTAATTTTTTCAAAGATTTCGGACGTCCGATAGCAGATTAACGGACGTCCGATAATGTTCTTCAGCTACTTTCCCAGAAAGCACCTGTTCGGACGAAACTGTCGGACGCAAGACTTCGTTCGGCCGTCCGACAGTGCAACGGTACACTTTTTAAAGTGACTTCCCTCCTCATTTGCTTCAGAACTCTCCTCTTCTCTTCTCACTCGGACGGAAACCTCTATCCTTCTCACACTCATTTCGTGCTTTTCTGAAGCACTCATTCCAAAATTGACTCAACCAAAAACTTCTCCTGATCATTGCGAGTTCAATTTTCGGATCTTTTCACCAAATCTCATCACATTTCGAAAGTTCCCAAATTTCCCTCAAAACCCTACTTTCTCATAACCGCTCTGCTCAATCATCTTCAAGGCTTCTTTAACCCAAAATTCTTGTGTGATTCACTCCCATACCACTGTGTGCATCATTCGCATCATACATCTCACACATTTCACACAATGGTGAATCTAAGAGGAGGAAAAGCCCCTGCCGAACGCAAGCACACACTCAGGGATGAAGATGTGTATTCTCCTAGGGTCATAAGATCATCCAAACGCTTCAAAAGGGGAGCAGTAAAGACTCAAACTTCCCGGCCTTCCGCTCAGCCTGAATCCGGACAAGGAACTCCATCTCAACAGCCTTCCCAATCAACCACTGTCTCCCCATTCTTTGATGCTGCTGCCAAAGAAAAACATTCCTTGATAACCCAGAAAGGTTTCATTCCTCAACGAACCATAAATCTTTCTGAATTCCGCAAGATTGGTTTAGAGTCAATTCTTAATCTATTTGAATTCCAGAAATGGTCACATATCATTTCCATGCCTAACGTTTATTACCCTGAAATGCTGTATCAATTCTTTGCCAATCTTAGGAAAGGCACTGATCACACTGAAATTATGTCCATGGTAAATGGGGTAGACTTAGTATTTGATCCTGAAACTGTGAATGCCATTTTAAATACTGTTATTGAACCAGGATGCAAAAGTAAAATTGCCAATTTCTTTTCTTATGAAGAGCATCCTACTGCTGATAATCACTTTGATAATGCTAAAATGCTAACCTATTTTCGAAAGAAATTTTCTGCCCCTGCAGATGCAAAACTAAATGACCTTGCCCCTGTGAATCTTATTGCTTTCTCAATCATTTCAAATCTGCTTGTGCCTACTGACGGTCATAGAACAGATGCAAATAAAATGGAGCTGTATTTGTTTTATTGTTTTCGAGAAAAAATTCGCATTGATTTTGGCTTTGTCATGTGCAAGTTTTTACTTCGCTATACCACTGATTCTCGTAGAAAACTGTCCTATGGAAAATTCCTTCAAAAGGTCTTTGAATTTTACAAAGTACCTATCCTTGGTGTTTGTTCCAAAGAAACATTTTCCTCTGCCTTCACTAAAGCTTATTTTGAGCGCAACAATCTTGTCTTTAGGGATAATTTGTGGGCATATAAGGGGGCCACTTCTAATGAACCTAGATCTAAGGCTGCACATGATCCACTTCACACTCCATCCTCTGTTGTACTGACCTCTATTCATCCTAGGAAGACTGCCACTAAGGCATCTTCTTCTTCAAATTCTGAGGTGGTTGAGCTCCTTCGAGACCTTAAGCAACATGTTCTGCTTCTCGAACATGGTCTCATGCTCACCATGTCATCCCAGCAACAAGCTGACTTCCTAGATAAAAAGAGTCTTCTTTTTTCCCCACCTGTGGTTGAGGAAGTCCCTCCTGGCAAGGAGCCACGCTCCAATGATCTAAGTTCATCAGCCCCTATTCGCTCTATGAGTCCTGCTCCTATCGACCTCACCTCTACTCCCATGGCACCACATGATCCTTCCACATCTGATAAAGGCAAGAAACCAGTTGGTGAAGATGCTGAAGATGATGAAGACACTGAGGAGGAGGATCTTTCTCAGTATCAGCTTACTCGAAGGACGCCTGGATCCACTTAGTTTACCATTTAGGATCACTAGCCATATTAGGATCATTTGCTAGGTGTTAGATGGTTGTCTTGGATTTTTTTTTGTTGTTTTCTTTGATTCTGGTGCTTGTATTGTTCAAAACTGGATATGTGGATGTAATGGTACTTGTAATGTTTTGTGATGCTCGTAAGCTATTTTGTTAAGAATGTTTAGTTCTTTTTTATGTTACTGATTCTTGACATGTCTCTTTACTTTTTTTTTTTACTTTTGTGATGACAAAAAGGGGGAGAAAAGATATGAATTGATATGTGGATATATCTGTGAAGCAGCCAAGTGAGGGGGAGTTTCTCAATTGCTTAACTGTTTTTGGATAAATCAGTGAATAAATTGCTTAACTAAGTGAGGGAGAGTTTTTCAATTGCTTAACTATTTTTGGATAATTGAATAAATATGTGAAGTAGCCAAGTGAGGGGGGTTTTTTCAATTTTTGTTCTTCGATTGATTGAGAAAGGGGGAGCCTATTTGTAATCATCAAATTTCATTTCAAATCATTGTTTTGTCATCATCAAAAAGGGGGAGAATGTTATTCTTGATTTTGATGATCACAAAGCACTTTGAAATGTTTATCTAAATTCTCTTCAAATATAAGTGTTTTGCTTTTTAGAGAATCAGGTACAAAGGTATCAAGGAAAGAAAATCAATCAAAAGAAGAAGCAAAAACAGGGCACTCATGTCGGACGTCCGAAAGGAAGCTGTAGGACGTCCGAAAGGATGAAGAACATCAAGAAGAAAACTCCTTCGGACGCTCGTGAGGAAGCATCGGACGTCCGGGAGGATCGGGCGCACTCTTCGGACGCATATCGATCGCGTTGGACGTCCGAAAAATTTCGCAAAGTTTTGATGACTCTCTGGACGACATTCGAACGCAGATGCTTTCGGACGATAAAATCCCATCGGACGTCCGAACGACAACTTGGTGAGTTTCGGACGATGGGATCGGACGATGATTAATCTGTCGGACGTCCGACAGCCCCAACGGCTAGTTGACTCTTCATCTGCCTTCTATCCGTTGGAAGCATTAATGAAGCCCATTTTTAGTCCCCTTCAAATACAAACGACTCTGAACGAGAAAGGAACTTTTGCACACTTTGTTTACAAGATCTAAAGAGATATTTTAGCTAGAAAATAGTCTCCCAAGCAAGATTTGTTCTCCTAGTTGTGTGAAGTTCTTGTAAGCACTTCTCTTGTGTTTGGGATTTTCAAAAGTGTAGCTTTGTTGAGGGTTATCTGAGTGATAGTAAAACTTCCTAGCTTGACTAAGAGAGGCTTGGGGCAAGGAGGAAGTGATCCCTCCATTGTACATTGAATTGATTATTGTTCATCAAAGAGAAGGTGCTCATCTTTGTGATTGGTCTTCAAGTTTGAGGAAAGCTTGGTAGACAATCGGTTTGATACTCTATCTTATTCTTTTTGTTTAATAAAATTCTCATTGCTTATATATATCCTTATTTCTGATCAACATTGTTCTATTCTTTAAATTTACTTGATTGATCTCTACTAGAAAAGAAGGTAAATTTTTATTAAGTAAAAAGTGCATAAACTCAATTAAATTTTTAATCAACCTAATTCACCCCCCTCTTAGGTTGTCTGTGGGCCTTACAGTCGAGTTTGGACTTGTCAGCCCTAAATGCACCCTTCTAATATGACCTATTATCAAAGAGTTTACCTACAAAAAAAAGACTGAAAATCACGACATTATTAAGCGATAGATACAAACATAAGAATCACTAAAATCAATAAAGTGGGCCATCTTTTAGTTTATGTAGGCTTAATATAGGATTTTTCATTATCAAATTAAAGTGTAGGACAGATTTCTTGTGACAAATAAAATTGTGGTGTTGAAAAAGAATCTAAGAAAAAGGAAAATTTTCTATTGTACATCAAAGTAATTATCAATGCTAATTGTATGAGACAATGTAATATAGAACACTACAATATTTGACGTTATTGTTTATTTGCATGACCTTCTACATTTTTTAATTTTCTTCAAATATTGATATTCTCCACTCATTTTTAAATTTTCTTTGAAGTTCAACATTCTCTCCTTTTTTTTTTTGGCATAGTAAGCAATTACTATGGCAATGTCGAATTCCTCATCTTTCAAAAGGAAAAGACCCTGCTGCACATATATCGGGCTTAATATCTGTTAATTGGTTCTAATCTTTTGTACCAGTATCTGTTCAAAATTTCTTTTTTTTTTTAAGATGAAAATATGTTGGGGTGAATAAGTAGTTTATAATGAGTTTGCCCATGAAGTGACCCAAATACTTGTTAACTGGGGTCTCAAGCGTAAATCTTTTTCTTAAAAAAGTGAATTAAATAGAGAAGAAAATCATAATAACATCATAGACAATGTGATTTTGAAAGTTACAAATGCATACACATATCTAAAATTTAAGGATAACACAGGGAATGCCTTAATACTTGGGAGGTTAAGCATGTAGTCAGTGTTGTAAGACCAAACTGGACTGATCGGTTTGATCGGTTCGACCATAGACCAGCCTTCTTTCCGAATTGATTTGTAGTACAAAACCGCTTTAGTTAAAAACCAATCAAAATTGTCAAAAATTGGTTAAACCAATGACCCGATTTTTAAACTTTTCTTCTTTTCCCCATACATAATTTGAGTTATCTAAATTGTAACACAATCATTTATGAATAGGAATAAGAAAATGCCACCCACTTAGTGTAAGTACCAAAATCACTCGCTTTCCTGAATAATCTCTAAATCAAGATATTTTCATCCCTATGATCTTATCAATTTAGCATCAGTGATTCCAATTTGCATTAATTTGTTTTATTTTAGTTTTTCAAGTAGTTTGGTGAATGGGTATTAGCCATGAACTTACATTTTTATATATAATTATTAGGTGTATATTTGATTGCAAGTCTAATATTTTTGGTTCTATGATTGGCCGAATATAACTAAAAACTTAATTTCAATATTTCTGAAACCTAGAAAAATATAAAATAATTATGACATCATGCTGACGTTAGCGGATTTTTGAGAACAGTCCGACTGATCTGACCAATTGGCCCTTAATGTAGTAGTTTAGCTGAGTCGCTATCCAACCCGAATTTAATAACATTGCATGTAGTTTATGCATATTAGGATACATCTAGAGGTTGAAGAGTACCTCTAACTTTTAAAATCACACCACTTGCTATTTTTTATGTGAACTAATATGCTTAGACACAAGGGTGTTAATAATGGTGCCTCAAAGTACCTGTAATCAACAATTGCGTTCGAAGTACCAGCTAAGAAAATCAAAATGTTAAACTTCACTCTTAAGTTATTAAAAGAATTAATTATTCCAGTATCGAGCCAATTGATGAAATTGTTAATTGCAACCACAGAGAATAATTATGATCCAAATTGAGCCAACTTAAGGATATCATTGTTTCCAAAAAAAAAAATCAAAACTTGAAATGCATGACCTAGATCGAGCCAACTGATGTGGCCCAATTTAGGCTATAAACCTCACTTTGCAGTTCTTGATAGTAATTGCAGAAACCTCGGATCGCAGATTTCAGTAAAAGAAATATTTCTATTTAAATGGAATAATTTTCAAGTTGAGTTAAATTAAAGATTCGTCTTATATACACTGACAGTATATATACTGTCAATCTTAAATAAATGACAATTATGCAAATTTTGAATTTAAAATTCAACTTTTATATATGTGTCATGCATCTAATTCTAACAGGGTATACACTATCAGTGTATATAAGATTTAGGTTTCGTTTGGGGTTGCAGTAGCTTATTGAAAAATACTTCCAGAATAGAGCTTTTAATAAAAGCACTTAGTAACTGTTTAAGTGCCTTTAAATATATTATTTAGAGATATAGTTCAATAAGTACTTATTGTATTGGATAATATGTAATTTAAAATTTTTAAAAGTATTTATCTCTTTATTTGGTTTGGAATATTGGATAAAATGATTAAATTTCATAAAAACTACTCTAAAAGTGCCAAACTTCAACTTTTCCTAAAAGTGTTTTTAACACTAAAAACTCTATTCCTAATTTCATGGGATGATATACGCCAAATATTTTAAAAGTACTTTTAATACCTAAAAGTATTTTTTTACCAAAAGCACTGCAACCCCAAACGTGGCCATATTCTTAAATTAAAGGCTTAGTAAATAATCTAAATAATTTAAATGGAAAAGGAGGCAAAATGAGCTACAAGTATCTTTCAAGGGGTTAAATTGTAATTATCCTAAATTGATAAAAGAATATTTTGACCAATCACAGTTTCGTACAATCTATATGTGTGTTGATAAGTTTCACTTCTGGTATCACAAAACATTGAAAGAGAGTTCAGGGATAACAACACCGATGGATCCCAAACAACTTGCTTGTGGGAGTCTCCTGGTGCTTCACCTGTAGATGGTTCTGATAAATTGCTTTCCCAAAATTTGTTTCTCTGTTTGGTGGAATTAATTCTCATTCTCACCGTCTAAAGACACTGCATAACTAAAACTGTTTAGGGGACTTGTGATCTTATCCCCAACTTCAAGGATAGTACTAATGAATGACGACTCCAGAGCAGGATCCCCATATCCTCAGGAAATAAGTAATTTTTGTGAAGTTGAAGACAGTCAATGCATGATCATTCTCAACAGATCTCACATGATGCATCATATAAATTTAGGAACCACTAGGTTTTCGATTTAGATAATCTAAAGTTGGGCAAAGTACTCCGAGTCTATTTTCCTGACGGAGATCATAATACCTTGACCTCTCCTTACCTATTGCCTAAAGATGAAGCCGACGCCATACCCTTTTCATTAGAGCAACTTCGTTACATTCTTGAACACTTTTCGATTTCAAGGATCTTGAAAAGCCCAGGTGGTGGCAATTACACATCTCGAGTGTGAGATGAAGCTGATTGAGGGAGGGACGAAGACTTGTGTCATATCCTATGAGTTTCATTAGGTGAATTTGCAGGCAAAATCTTGGGTTGGAGACACAAAAGCCCACGATATCAACTCCAGCTAGATTGCAAAACTATACAATCTGACAGGTGTCTACCTACTCAAGAAAAATACAAATTTTTGTATATAGTGGTGAGCAGAGTCGAATACACAGGAATTGTGGATAGTTCGTTTCTTATAGAGTCCTGAATAGGGGAAATTTTAAAAAATATAAAAACAACTAATTAACCAACTAATAAAACAACTAACAGAAATAAATAGAAATTAATCAACAGTAGATACGACTCTAGCTAAAGGTGCAACTAGCAACGACACGGTCCATTTAACTGATTATCGTTGCAAAGATAATTCAATTACTCATTAATAGATTAGTTATAGCCATCAACAAACTCTGACAGCCAACTCTTCCTTACTTTATCGATAATTAGACTAGGTACGACCGTAAGATTTAATTCCTCAATTGCATTAAGAATTAGAAAATTCCAACCCTAACCAACAAACACGCTAAGAGGGTTTGTTTAAATTAGATTATACATTTCTCTAACATGAAACCAATCACGCTAGTCACCGCTAATATCAACCAATCAAACAATTACAGATTTAACCAATTAATATGGCAATAGATTATTAAGTTAATTCGAATAACGGGCCTTTGACATTCAAATAACATCACAAGAAATTAAACTAGAAAATGTAAGAATACCAATGAATAAAAGAAATAGATGAAAATAATTCGATCTCACAGATGTTTAGTACCGTGTTTTCAAGTTGATCTTCGACTAAAAAAGAAGATTAGTGGCTTATCGTTGGGAAAAATCCCAAGGCCAAAGCTTTTATAATTTCTCAAAACATTCGGCCACAACAAAAACAAAAGAACAAGGAGGCCATTGTCTCCAAGGAGAAAAGGCCACCCCACTTTTGTTTCTTGCCTCAAATATATAAAGTGATGCTATTGTGTTGCCTTTTCGAAAGTACTAATCACCTGAGAAACTAGCCGATCACTCCAGTTTTGTAGATTCTTAAATAAAATAAACTTCCTGCTAGATAAAAAAGATTGTTTCAAAAAGTCAAGATAGCTAACTATACTAGTGTCCTAATAGGAATAGGAGACTAGTCTTGCAGTGTAGATCCTGCCTTCCATGACTTCAAACCAACTCCAATTCAAGATTAAAAATTACGTGCCAAATCCCGAGTTCCTGGACATACAAAGTGTCTCCTCGCCGAATTGCATAAAAGTCTAGTCTTTTCACTCCGAATCCCTACAACCATTGATAATTACCAAAAATAAGTAGAATTCACCAATTAATGCAATATTTAGTAGAATAAAAGAGAGAAATAATCATAAAATTAATGACAAAAACGCATTCTATCACAATCTTACAAGTCTCTCAAATGATTTTAACTCCAAAGATGATATCCTGTCATACCATGGCTTAACCTCAAATCTTTTATTGCCATTCTCAAGAGGCTGACAATCGGGAGTGCAAGATTTCGCTACGCAGAGAGGATGGTGAAAAGATTGAAGCTATTGCTGTCTGTCATATGGATATCTCTCGCTGGAACCATGATCGCGTTGCCTTCCATGTACTTGGAGTTGAACCGGGGACCTCCCCTGTTTGCCATGTTCTCCGGCAAAGCTTTGTATTGGTTCCAATCTAGGGCTTCGCCATTCTTGCAATAAGAGTCCAAGAGCTCAAGTTACCATCTCTATTTGGCTGCTGTATTATATCGCGTGCCTCATCTTTCACTTGAATCTGAATAATACGACGATTCAAACACTCTTTCTACTTTCAGCTGTGAATGTTTTATGTATTTTGATTTCTATCTAAATTTCAAGCTTGTGTTTTAGTAGATTTCAGTGCAGCCTCTGGTAGTTTTCTATTTCTGCCAGTGTCTTAGAATTTGAACTATTGCAGGAGATGCTACTCCTCAAAGGAACAACCTCACGTCCCATATGCATGTATGTACATACACATATATCTATATGTCTTTGTATGTACACATATATATGTATGCATGCATGTGTATATACATACACATATGTATATGTGTATGTATCTGTACACACGCCCTAAATGTAATCTATCATTTTTCTCTCTGACGGCAGGTATGATTTTTGCAGTTCTATCTAATCTATTTTTCTTATGATTTTTTTTTCTTCTAGCAACTTTTCTCCATTCTAATAAGAGTATATCTTATATATACTGACAGTGTATACACTATCACCATTTGATTCATGACATGTGTACAAAAATTGAATTTCAAATTCAAATTTTGTATAGTTGTTATTCATCCAACGCTAATAGTGTAGGAAAAATTAATCCTTCTAATAAATATAAACTATTTTCTTAAACATATAGAATAACTTTTCTTAGGGTGCTTTAAATTGTTACATTTGCAATTTTATTTAACTTGGCTAAAATGGTTTGCTGCCTCATTTGTGTTTACTTGAAAACAAATACATAGTTTAAGGTGTATTATAATGCTAAAAGTTTTATGACTACCTCGAGGAATACGTTTTTATTATATTGCAGCGGTTGATCAATATCATCACATTATGCTCCGTTTGTATACAATTTTTAAAAACTTCAATAGGAGTTGACAATCTAGAATAATATAATTCTTTTTGACATATGAGTTTCAATACTTGTAGACATAAGTTTCAAATAGTTGTAATTAAAAATTGCAATTACAATAACTAGTGAAAATAGATACCAATACAAGTGCTTTTAGAGATTTTTTGAAAAAAATTTTCTTTTGCTTTTGCGTCTCTTTCTTTCATATTAAAACCTAATGTTCCAATAACAAAGTTTTAAACCAAATATATTTTTTTAAATTTCCGTGTACATTGATACACCACATTTTGTGAAAGTCAAATCAACCGAGTGAAACTGGACTTTCGCCACTCAAAAAACTTCACTTGCCCCAACCCCAATACGAATTTGATTCACATGCCGCAAACTAAAAGATTAAAAACTTAACATACATAACTAAATGCCGAATAAGAACGTACGATACAATACAAGTTTATTGTACAGCATCGTCATATCATAGAAGTTTTTTTTACTATATTCATTTCTAAATGCCGTTACTATATCATTTCCAATTTTCTTTAAGGAATAAAGAAGGCCTTACAGTATAATAGGTCTGAAGACGAGTCAAGACAAGAAGGAAAGTAGCAGCAAATAAAGCAACCGCAGTCCAGGGACTCCTGAAATAAGTGTAGAAGAGTTCAGCTAGCCATTTTTTGCCTTCTTGTTATATTGTGCCTGAATTTTCTCCTTCTCACCATGGAAAATGGTGATATTCTTAACTCCATAAGTGTTCATCTCTTTGTAAACCTTCACCACCTCTTCATCACTGCCCAAGGTTGTCAGCAATATCCTTTTTTCTCTTAGTTCTTTTTCGTCCTTAGGGTCATCGATCAGTGACTTCATGAACTCAACATTTGTTGTCACTGATCGGTTAGTATTGGTTCTTGGGTACAATCCATAGGCGATCATGTTCAAGAAGAAAACTTTGGTGTAAATCGAAACAAACCAAACTGGAAGTTCAAGTATTGCATAGAAGTGACCTGGTATGAACTTGATTCCCATCAAAGAATTAGCACTGCTGGGCCTAAAGTGAATTCCCTTGACCTTCAATTCCGTGGCTGGACGAAAGCAATGAATGTACTCTGTCGTGCTACGCTCATTGTCGATCTTTCTTCTCCCCCCTGGAAAACACGGCAAATTAGAAACATACTTGTAAAGCTTGCTGCATTTACCAACATTTCTGAAGTGACTGAAGCAGCCATATTCATTGCTAGCGCTTGATTTTGGAGTGATTGGTTCGTCCTGAGGTGATTCAGAGACGAGAAATTGCCAGAAAGCGTCAAGAAGATGAAGGGACAGGTCCTTAGCTGGTCTGCTGGCTATTCCACTGATCTCCGTATATTCCCCAAACATAATTCCATTCAAGAACTCGTTCAGCATCTCTTCACCTTGTTCTTCCCCGTATCTCAAACAAATCAGGAGCTTAAGAAGCCAGAAGGGAATTTGATTTTCAAGTAAAAACATGTCACGAAGTACAATTGCCGATGCCAAGTCACCAAGACAATAGCGTGTGATGTAAAAGCTTGCGGCACTTTTGCATCTAGAAATTATGGCGTTGATAATGAAACAGGCATCAAGAAGCATCATTTGTGCAAACATTTCATCGTTGTACTTTTTAGTTGAATCTTCAAAATAACAATTTCTAGCATCATTCACAAGTTGAAGTACCTTGGAATAGAAAAAGAGTGCATCATGGCGGCTATCAGTAAGGAACATCTCCAGGGCTATGAGTTTGAAGTCCTCACCTGATTGAAGCTCCTCTTTGCCATGGTGATAAGGCCCCAAAGAAACAACTAAGGGATCATAGTCTTGGTGGTAGTTCTTGTCCAGTCGTAAACGTGGTGGGACTTTTTGCATATGGCGTCCAAGATTTTGGTTTTCCCTTGATCTGCAAAGCTTATCCGGAATGACAATATTTGCTGCTCCATTTGGAAGAAGCCGAGATTGTTGTTCTACTGAAACTTTCATAGCCTTTCTTTGAGACGTCTAACTAGTTAATTACTACTTGCAAATGATTAGTGTTTAAACAATAGGAGCCAGGAAGCCAATATTTATAATAGTAGAATTGTCCTAGCCTCTTAGGTGCATGGTTCGCCAAATCGGACGATTCCGAGTTGACTCGCTCGAGTCATAACCGGAACAGGATCCACCGGTACAATACCGACATCCCCATAGCCGTTTGACCAGAATCTGAGTTGACTCGGATTGACTCGGCCGATATTTACCGAGTCAACTCAAATCGATAAGAAATCAGTAGAACTCACCGAGTTTGGCCGAGTCAACTCGCGAGTCAAACAACAAAATCACCCACATGATTTCTTCTTTCTCCCACCGGTTGCCATCCTCATTCCATCACTTCTGCTAGTGCAACCCATTATAATTAATTGAGGTTTCTTGAGGATTGTGATTGTAAGACTCGTAATTTCGTTGGGATTGATCCTAATCTTCAGATTGGGAGTACGAACAAGAAAAATTGGAGCAAATTTGGAAGTAAGATGAATCTGGGGTATAGGAGTAGTATGGATTGGAGGACTATTGAGGAGAGAGTGGGTTTCGAGGAGGAGGATAATAGATGGATAGAAATATAGAGTTAGTGAAATCCATTGCCAATGGACGTGCAGGAAGAGATGCGATAGACTAGAGAAGATGAGAACTGTTTTTCGATAGCAAATTGGAAAGGAAGACACGATATGTTTATGCTGGGATAGTTTTAGACTTAATGACGGGATTTTTATATCAATACAAGTTTAAATCCGATCTTATACCCGTTTAACTGCAAATATATAGGTCAAAATTGTAATGTAGGGTATGTTTCGGGTCGATTCCACAAGGAGCAAATTAACCAATTACTAGGTCCTTGTTTTCTCTATTATTTCGACTTATGAATAAATTTGAGCAGAGAAATCATAATGCTATTTTCTACAAATCTGATCTACAAATCTAGTTTAGCAAATGCTAAATGCAAATGGAGAATTTTCACTCTAGGATAAATCTAGGGATGTAGATTCCACTTATGGCATAAACAATACAAACAAATGGATTTACCTCTTGTTATTATTCTTGTTTAACCAGGGATTCATTTTCAATATTACCAAACTTCATTCTCATGATAAAATGGCTTAGAGTAGTCCAGTTTTCCCTATTTTTATGGTGAAATACTACTACTACTACTCTATTTTTTTTCATGAAATGCTAAGTAATCCACTTAAGTGTATCTCTATTTTCATGAACATACAACTTAAGCTCTACTCATGTGTTTCCATTGTCACTACCAATTCTCATTGAACAATAACAACTATAAACATGCTATTGGTGATCAAGCAATAACAAGTAATTACTACATGCACAAATAGACAAGTTAATTCAAGATCTAACAAGTGTAAATCACATTCAATTTATCTCATTTAGCCATAAGTTTTATCTACTCACTAGATTAAGAAGTTTAGCTACTCATGAATGATTTAACAATCAAACTCACAAGTTTATTAATACAAAACATCATAAAGTACAAGTACAAGAAAGATAAAAGAAAGCTTAGCCAATTGATGGTGAAGCCCTCCAATTTCTGCTATGTTTTTGTACAAGATGATTACAAGTAAAACTCCAAATGCTTCTGTAAAACCCACGATTTTTGGCTCAATTTTATTTCTGCCAATTAACTAAATGGATATTTACCATGAGTAAAAGTAAAAAATAATTGTAGGATAGGTTAAAGGATTATTGAGGGATAGAAATGAGATAAGATAGGGTAAAAGTTCATAGCAGTTAAAACTCTTATCTAACCCATCTACTAGTGGGTGGTTATTAGGGTTAGCACACTTATCAAAAAAAAATATCATTCCTCCCTTTCATTGTCTGCCTCCCCTTAGAGCGAGAGCCGTTAGAGAGTAGAGAATGAGAAGAAGGCGTCGCTGTCAATCAGTCAGGCAACTAGGCACCTAAACTCGTAAGTCCCAGATTCATGTGAAAACTCCTCGTTTAAATTCTATTAATTGCATTAATTATTCTAAAGATTTTACAGATATGTATTATGTTTGTATGACAAATTTAGAAAAAATTGTATTTGGATTGATAGGAATAGGATGTTAAATCTTAGTTATGGGGTAGAATAAAGTTTAATCTTCTTTCTGTTGAAAGTTTAAAAGAAAAAAAAAAAGGACTGCCGCTGCTATTGTGGTTTGTTGCTGAAGCCAAAGCTTCAGCAATACAACAAAAAAAAAAAAAATTGAGGCAAAGGTTGCCAGTTGGCGACCTTGGCCAAGGAGAAAGGTGGGCCGAAAGGCCAACCAAAGAAAACATGGAGTCACCAGCAATTTGCTGGCGACATGGTCCTAATAGGAAAGGTTGGCCGAAAGGCCAACCAAAGGAAAGGAAAAAAAAAAAAAAACAAAGCTCAGACCCTCATCTTTCACTAGCCAAAAAGGTCGGCCAAAAGAAGAAGAAGAAAGAAAAAAAATGGGGGATTGTGAATAATAATAATAATAATAGTAATAATAACAGTAATAGAATTTGGGAAAAAAAATGGCAAGTATATTTGGGCCAAAATATAGTGTGGGTTTAAAGAATGTCCAATAATTAAATTTTAAGTATAAACAGTCCACTTTTCATGGACTAACATTGGAACTAAATTTCAAAACTCAACCTAAAATAAGGGAATATTTTAAAAGATTTCGTCAGTTAAATTTATTTAATTAAGACTAAGATATTTAAGTAGAAAGCTAAAACATTTTAATCTATTACCATTAGATTGAATTATACACTATAACATAGGTTTTAAATTTCTTTTAAATGCTTAAAATAATCGCAATTATAATAACAATATAGATATAGATAAAGTAAATTAAAGATAAAAGCGAAAATAAAATGAAAATATAAATACAAGTGGAGTAAACTAAGTCAATAATTATAATAATAAACCAATATATATATATATATATATATATATATATATATATATATATATAACTAACACCTACACATGCACAAAAGTGAAAATAAAGCGAAAGGTAATAATAACTAATTAATAAATATATATAAGTGATAATAAAATAAAGTAGCGACAACAAGGGCGATAATAATAATAATGAATAAGTATAAATTATAAATTGATATAGTAAGATAGTAGTCAAGATAATAAGCATGCCTATGAGTAATTATTCTCTTTTAAATTAGGAAACTTGACTAAAAGGAGAGCCGTTCCGATTAAGAAACTTTCTAAAAATAGAAACATTCCAAATTAGGAAACTTTTCGAAAATAGAAATCATCTAATATAGGGAGAATACTGTTAGGGTTCATATAATGGTCTAGACATGAACCTTCGACCTACTCAGAGTTTGTATGTTTATGTATTTATGGGAAATAACGACTAATTAGGAAACCTATGCATTTGATAGGTACGGTATCAGTTTAGAAGATCTAAGGTAACTCCACTTGAGCAGCCAAATGAAGGTTGGTGGTACTTATCCTTCTGAGATTTCAAATGTGTAAAACGAAATTCTTGTTTTCAATCCTAGTTTGTTGTACTGATTCGAAAGGTGTTTGATTAAATGCTTTACTTGGATATTTATGAAAGCTATATTTTACTATACAAAATGGACCATGTGACTTATTTGAAATGTTTTGATATGTTCTTATACACAAAATGAGCTGAATCATTTATGAAAGCAAAGATTTATGTATATGATTTATGAAATGAGTTTTGACAAGTAAAGCTCAGAGCAGTCATGGAATAGACGGTAGGGGCTATAGTCTTGTCTAACCGCCATGGTAGCCTGATATAAAGTCCGGCCGATTGGCGAGGTCATGGTAGCCTGGTATAAAACCCAGCCGATTGACCGATGGACAAAGTCATGGTAGCCTGGTACAAAGCCCAGCCGATTGACAAGGTTGTGACGCCCCCGCTTCTCCCAAGGGCGAACCCTAGGGTATCGGCGGGACGCCTGCCTAGCTCGCGCCAGGAATCAAAATTTCAAAACAATAAAACTAGATAAACCCACAAGCGTACTATTCACTATATATCTAACGCCAAAAGAGTTCTATTTACATCTTCAAAAGTATCGAGTCAAACCACTCTAATACATTAGAATAACAACCAGCAGAAGGTAGACCCTATGGAGGGTCCTTATACAAACCACCAAAACAAAAAACAAACATCCTAATTGTCCGACTATTACAATCAAACCTAACTATACTAGTGAAGGTGCCAAGAAGTTCCCCGCGTCGTCCCCTGCTAAGGAAAACAAAGGAAACGGGGTTAGCTAGAAGCTTAGTAAGTAAACAGGATAAAAGTGTAAAATTTCACATTTAAAGAAACAGCTATTCCACAAAATGTCAAGTCGAGTGCAAAAGTAACAATACAAAGGAAGGATACAGGTTGGCTCCAAAGCCAAGTCATTTGCCATGCGTGATCTCCTGTCGACACTCCGTCAACCATAAATAAGGTCCGTAGAACTCCACTTGTACACCCACCGAACACCTTATCACCCTCACTGGCCAGTCACCTCACAAACTTGCCCGGGCGAACGAAATCACAAACTTGAGCTTGAGTCACAAGCTCGGGTCACAAACTTGGTCCACATTCTCGGTGAACTGGATTCACAAACTTGGTGACCTCAGACTAAGTTGGACTGGCTTCGACCAAGCCCTGACCGGCTCGAATAGTCCATCTAGGTCGGAAGATCAACCCCAACTTACAAACGTCACCCCGAGTTACAAGCTCAAGGGGTTCAAACCCAAAACTCACAAACGTCACCCCGAGCTACAAGCTCAAGGGGTTCAAACCCAAAATAATTCATGTATACACATCTCATAAAGAAACATAGGTACAAACTAGGGTTTAGGTCGAGTGTGATAAAGTACACCCTCGCCTAAGTTCCCCTTTTATTCACATCAAAACACATAAGCAGTTTATACACATAAACGGCCTGAATACTTACTCAAAATACAAAAGTAGTACAAGAACAAAATCACTTCGTGCGTGTTCGCTAGTAGCGGGCCCCACCGGCTCCGCCTAGCTCACCACTGTCTGAAATAGAAGATTGCATCACATATTATCACAAACGGCCACTAACATGCCCAAAACAAGCAAAACGGCAAAATCGGCACATGTAAGTGCGGAAACGGCAAAATGGGGACACGCGCGCGCGCGAAACGGCAAACGGAAATGGCCAAATCTGCCATCTCAAACCATTTGGATCAAAAGTTAGGCTAGGAATGTCTTATCAAGGTGAACGAGACACCATTTCGAAGCTATGAGGAAGGGCTACAATTCTCATGAAGACACCTTAATCTAGATCTGAATGGAAGCAGGTCGAAATTATGGAAAACAGTACCAGAAATTTACGTGTTCGGGTGACGAACAGGGTTTGTTTGCTGGACCATAACTCATAGCTCACAGATCCAAATCAAGAAATTCCAAAGGCGTTGGAAAGCTAGGACATAAGGCTATAACGTTCGTGTTTGGATCAAAAACTGAATCAATACAGAGCATGGAGAAAAGTAGGTCCAAACATTCCTGTCAGAACTGTCCAAATTCGAAGGCAGTTCTGACAACCGATCTTGTTTTGGTCATAACTAGAGCTACGGGACTCGGATTTGGATGAACTTTATACCGTTTCGAAGCTGAAACCAAGATATATATTTCTTATGAAGGGTTAAATACCCAGTTCGTACGTTATCAAAACGGATAAAGCAAGGTCAGAAGCAAAATTCAGAACGTACGCAATTCCAGGGTACAAAACAGGTGAGAGTGTTTTGGCTATAACTCGGGCTACCTCAGTCTAAATCAAGTGATTCCAAAGCCAACCGAAAGCTAAGACACCAGGTTACATTTCTTAAGAAGACGTAAATAACCAAATCAGAAGTATTCCCAACCAAATTAACCAATTACATAAGCAATTATCAAGTTCGGATAGAAACAGGGCAGCAGGGGTATTTCGGTCTTTTCACTGGATACGTTGCTCCGATTGAGCTGAAATTTTGCAGAAACCTATAAAATACCATTCTCTACAACTTTCATGTTTTATGACAAGCCTAATTCGGCCTCTAAGATGGTGCAATAAAACCGGACAGAACAAGGCTGAAATTTTCCAGAAATCTGGGAATTTTGGGATTCAATGAAACTTTCTTCATTTCTTGCCTCAATCCACCACCACAACCTCCTATATAAGCTTAGATACAACATATATCATCCATATAGCAAATATAGGCAGAAATCATCAAACCCTAACTTCCATATATCACCTTAAAATCATCCCAACAACTTGTATCACAACTAATCTAACCAAAACATGAATTATATAACATCTTAATCAAAAATAAAAGAACCAAAGCTATGGGTTAGACCTTGTACCTCAACAAAAGAAGCTTGCAAGAGTAATACTTCACCTTCTCTTGGAATTTTTGTTTCCCCTAGCTTCCCAAGATCACAACTCACACTTTAATCGGTTTAGTTTTTCTTGTTTTCACTCATTCAAGCTCAAACCAAGATTGATTGAAGTTTCCTTTTCTTTTGTTTTTCCTCCCTCAACTCACGGCTGATATGCAGAAATAATGGAGGAAATAGGTTGTTTTTTGGTGATAAATATGGTGTAAAGTAGTTAGTCAACCATCCAATGAAATACCGCCACTTGTCGCCACCAATTCCATTCATTTTTTCCCTTCTCTCTCTTGGTATTTAAAGTCAACAATTGTGGCTGATGTATGAGATATTTTGAGGGTTAATTAGCTGTAATAAAATAAGAAGATTAAGGTAATAAAGTAGGGATCAAGTGGTGTGTTCAATTGGTAGCGCGCGACACCCGTCGATCCAAGCCGTTTGTCCTAAAACCGCATATACTTGAGTTTTTAACTTCTAATCACTAACTTATTATTATCAATTCTAATCATATAATATTTCCTCATCCAAAAGTCACTCTTAGCTACCAAATTTGATCCTTACTCGGTACCGAATAGGCACACTACGGAAAAATGTGAAAACCCTAATTTGCTCCAATCTTGAAATCGAAAAGTGAAACCCTACTTTTTAGGTTCATTTACACTTATTGTGGAATGACTGGGTAGTAAGGCTATAATAAATAAATAATTTCCAAATAAAGGGCATTGTTAAGAAAAACGTGAGGAATTTTACAATTCCAGTGATTAAAATTAGGGTTTCAATTAAAATATGAGGGATTTAAGAAATCCGGTTAGTCACAAGTAAACTAGGGTTTTTGATTAAAATATTAGGGTTTCTAATCTTTTAAAACAAAATAAGGTTTTAAATCAAATCCAAAGAAATAGTATTTTCTTTACAAACAACCTCCTAATATTCGGGGTGTCACAATCTCCCCTCCTTAAAAGAATTTCGTCCTCGAAATTCATACATGCACTTCAAATAACGTAGGGTATTTTCCTTATATATTCGTTTCCAGCTCTCAGGTCTCATTATAGCCAAAACTTAGTTAAACGCAATAAGGTGACTAAAGTAACTAAAATTTAGAGCGTCAAATACCTAAATAAACATATACACACATAACACCCCACATAAACATATCAAGGAAACAAATAATCAAATATACAAATACGTCTCAAGTCAGGCAGATAGTCATATACACAGATACACAACTGACGGCATGTAGCGACAATATACGGGCGAATCAAAAGAAAAGGGATATATCGTCCCATACCCAGTTAGAATAACCCCGTCCGGTCTCTCACGTCACTTACTATCCAAACTAGATACCCATTGACCTCTTGTGCTCATTCTAGCCAGACAAAGCCTGTTCATGTTTCCAAAATACAAGTCTCAAGTACCTAGTAGCTTGCATCGCCTCAATTCTGGAGTACTCGGGCACGAGAATCCGAAATAAGATAGTTCACATCTCGAGCTGGCCAGTCCCAAGTGTAAACCATCTACAAATCGAAATTCCTACCCGACATACCTATCTATGGTCCTCAAATACCACAAGAAAATTTAAGACCTATACCATTCACAATTCATAACTTATGCTCACTCCGCGCAGAGACCACAGTAAGCAGGCTCTAGGTTTTATCCCTCAATTGCTTAACTTTAAAGTCAAATCGAATTCCCACAGTCCGGCATCCTAAACTTCAAGCCTTGGATACACTATAGAGATCTGAAGTCTAAGCTCTGATACCACCTGTGACGCCCCCGCTTCTCCCAAGGGCGAACCCTAGGGTATCGGCGGGACGCCTGCCTAACTCGCGCCAGGACTCAAAATTTCAAAACAATAAAACTAGATAAACCCACAAGCGTACTATTCACTATATATCTAACGCCAAAAGAGTTCTACTTACATCTTCAAAAGTATCGAGTCAAACGACTCTAATACATTAGAATAACAACCAGCAGAAGGTAGACCCTATGAAGGGTCCTTATACAAACCACCAAAACAAAAAACAAACATCCTAACTGTCCGACTATTACAATCAAACCTAACTATACTAGTGAAGGTGCCAAGAAGTTCCCCGCGTCGTCCCCTGCTAAGGAAAACAAAGGAAACGGGGTAAGCTAGAAGCTTAGTAAGTAAACAGGATAAAAGTGTAAAATTTCACATTTAAAGAAACAACTATTCCACAAAATGTCAAGTCGAGTGCAAAAGTAACAATACAAAGGAAGGATACAGGTTGGCTCCAAAGCCAAGTCATTTGCCATGCGTGATCTCCTGTCGACACTCCGTCAACCATAAATAAGGTCCGTAGAACTCCACTTGTACACCCACCGAACACCTTATCACCCTCACTGGCCAGTCACCTCACAAACTTGCCCGGGCGAACGAAATCACAAACTTGAGCTTGAGTCACAAGCTCGGGTCACAAACTTGGTCCACATTCTCGGTGAACCGGATTCACAAACTTGGTGACCTCAGACTAAGTTGGACTGGTTTCGACCAAGCCCTGACCGGCTCGAATAGTCCATCTAGGTCGGAAGATCAACCCCAACTTACAAACGTCACCCCGAGCTACAAGCTCAAGGGGTTCAAACCCAAAATAATTCATGTATAAACATCTCATAAAGAAACATAGGTACAAACTAGGGTTTAGGTCGAGTGTGATAAAGTACACCCTCGCCTAAGTTCCCCTTTTATTCACATCAAAACACATAAGCAGTTTATACACATAAACGGCCTGAATACTTACTCAAAATACAAAAGTAGTACAAGAACAAAATCACTTCGTGCGTGTTCGCTAGTAGTGGGCCCCACCGGCTCCGCCTAGCTCACCACTGTCTGAAATAGAAGATTGCATCACATATTATCACAAACGGCCACTAACATGCCCAAAACAAGCAAAACGGCAAAATCGGCACATGTAAGTGCGGAAACGGCAAAATGGGCGCACGCGCGCGCGCGGAACGGCAAACGGAAATGGCCAAATCTGCCATCTCAAACCATTTTGATCAAAAGTTAGGCTAGGAATGTCGGATCAAGGTGACCGAGACACCATTTCGAAGCTATGAGGAAGGGTTACAATTCTCATGAAGACACCTTAATCTAGATCTGAATGGAAGCAGGTCGAAATTATGGAAAACAGTACCAGAAATTTACGTGTTCGGGTGACGAACAGGGTTTGTTTACTGGATCATAACTCACAGCTCACAAATCCAAATCAAGAAATTCCAAAGGTGTTGGAAAGCTAGGACATAAGGATATAACTTTCATATTTGGACCAAAAGCTGAATCAGTACAGAGCATGGAGAAAAATAGGTCCAAACATTCCTGTCAGAACTGTCCAAATTCGAAGGCAGTTCTGACAACCGATCTTGTTTTGGTCATAACTGGAGCTACGGGACTCGGATTTGGACGAAATTTATACCGTTTCGAAGCTGAAACCAAGATATATATTTCTTATGAAGGGTTCAACACCCAGTTCGTACGTTATCAAAACGGATAAAGCAAGGTTAGAAGCAAAATTCAGAACGTACGCAATTCCAGGGTACAAAACAGGTGCGAGTGTTTTGGCTATAACTCGGGGTACCTCAGTCTAAATCAAGTGATTCCAAAGCCAACCAAAAACTAAGACACCAGGTTACATTTCTTAAGAAGACGTCAACAACCAAATCAGAAGTATTCCCAACCAAATTAACCAATTACAGAAGCAATTATCAAGTTCGGATAGAAACAGGGCAGCAGGAGTATTTCGGTCTTTTCACTGGCTACGTTGCTCCGATTGAGCTGAAATTTTGTAGACACCTATAAAATACCAGTCTATACAACTTTCATGTTTTATGCCAAGCCTAATTAGGCCTCTATGATGGTGAAATAAAACCGGACAGAACAAGGCTGAAATTTTCCAGAAATCTGGGAATTTTGGGATTCAATGAAACTTTCTTCATTTCTTGCCTCAATCCACCACCACAACCTCCTATATAAGCTTAGATACAACATATATCATCCATATAGAAAATATAGGCAGAAATAATCAAACCCTAACTTCCATATATCACCTTAAAATCATCCCAACAACTTGTATCACAACTAATCTAACCAAAACATGAATTATATAACATCTTAATCAAAAATAAAAGAACCAAAGCTATGGGTTAGACCTTGTACCTCAACAAAAGAAGCTTGCAAGAGTAATACTTCACCTTCTCTTGGAATTTTTGTTTCCCCTAGCTTCCCAAGATCACAACTCACACTTTAATCGGTTTAGTTTTTCTTGTTTTCACTCATTCAAGCTCAAACCAAGATTGATTGAAGTTTCCTTTTCTTTTGTTTTTCCTCCCTCAACTCACGGCTGATATGCAGAAATAATGGAGGAAATAGGTTGGTTTTTGGTGATAAATATGGTGTAAAGTAGTTAGTCAACCATCCAATGAAATACCGCCACTTGTCGCCACCAATTCCATTCATTTTTTCCCTTCTCTCTCTTGGTATTTAAAGTCAACAATTGTGGCTGATGTATGAGATATTTTGAGGGTTAATTAGCTGTAATAAAATAAGAAGATTAAGGTAATAAAGTAGGGATCAAGTGGTGTGTTCAATTGGTAGCGCGCGACACCCGTCGGTCCAAGCCGTTTGTCCTAAAATCGCATATACTTGAGTTTTTAACTTCTAATCACTAACTTATTATTATCAATTCTAATCATATAATATTTCCTCATCCAAAAGTCACTCTTAGCTACCAAATTTGATCCTTACTCGGTACCGAATAGGCACACTACGGAAAAATGTGAAAACCCTAATTTGCTCCAATCTTGAAATCGAAAAGTGAAACCCTACTTTTTAGGTTCATTTACACTTATTGTGGAATGACTGGGTAGTAAGGCTATAATAAATAAATAATTTCCAAATAAAGGGCATTGTTAAGAAAAACGTGAGGAATTTTACAATTCCAGTGATTAAAATTAGGGTTTCAATTAAAATATGAGGGATTTAAGAAATCCGGTTAGTCACAAGTAAACTAGGGTTTTTGATTAAAATATTAGGGTTTCTAATCTTTTAAAACAAAATAAGGTTTTAAATCAAATCCAAAGAAATAGTATTTTCTTTACTAACAACCTCCTAATATTCGGGGTGTCACAAAGGTCATGGTAGCCTGGTATAAAGTCCGGCCGATTGACCCAAGAATGAAATGAGATCAATCTATAGTCATGAAATCTATTGGCCGCCCACCTAGAAGGGGTCTAATCTCTAGGCTGAGTACTCAGTAGCCGGTCATTGCATGTACTTGTTATGAGCTGATCTGATGGAATGATTTATGAACTGATTTGAAATGAGACTTATGCACTGATATGAGTTGATTTACAGATGGATATGAAAAGATTTGTGACATTTTTTTTTACTGCTGATTGCTTTATAAATGACGTTACTTTCAAAGTTACGGATGTGAGTGATATGCAAACGATTTGAGTTGTACTTATATTTATATATGTATCTATAAAATTAAGAGTGCATGGTCCAACAGAGGGGTAAATATTACCTACAGAGCGATGTGTCGCTCAACCCACTTCTTACCATTTTTGCAGATTCTGAAGAATATGAATTGGTTTTGGTAAAAGACCCTGAGGACGACTTTTATTAGTTTTAGATGGATAGAAGTTGGCAGGTTGGCTACGTCCAGTTGTTGGTCTTATTTACCTTTGTTTCCGCTGTTTTAATTGGAGAATAAATGTACGAACGTCTTGATTATTCGCAGACTTCCTTTTATATGTAATTTGTACCGCACCTTATTTAGTTAAATTATTTAATACAGTCAAAGTTAAATCAGCTAATGTAGCCTTGTATTCCTGAGTGGGACTTAGGAGTACGGTGGGTATCATGTGACGGGCACGTGCGGGCCCGGGGCGTGACAGCTTCCCCAAGAACTCCTCACTAGAGAGAAACTTGTTGCAAGAAGAAAAACTAGCTACGTATGGTGATGACTGGCTTCTCTCTTGTGTTTCTGCAAAAAAGATGGTCGAAAGACATTTTTTTTTTCTCCTCCATGATTTCAACCATTTAGATTTTATAAAAGAAGTCAAAAGTTATGTTGTTTTGACTAGTCAATAACTCATTTGGTCTTCTCTTTTGTTGCAGAACCATGTGCCACCAAATTTTCTCTCCCAAGATAGCTGGAAAGTTGTGTGAAAAGTGAGAAAAAAATGGTTGTGCCACTTGCTGAAGAGAGAGGCAGATCCGAGCCTTGGATCCGAGGGATGAAGATCGATCCGAGGACTTTCTCTGATGGATCCGAGCTCGGATCGTATGACCTCGGATACACTGCTCCAGAAGTACAGATGAGGGCTCGGATCGCCTCTTACTCACACGGATCCGAGCTTGGATCCGTGCTGATGAATTTCCAATTTTTTTACTTCTTCTCTTTTCTCTTCACGTTTGCTCCTAGTTTCTCTTGTACTTTATCCTCAGGACAATTCTTACAATTCCTTCATCTCGTGCATGAATTCCATATATCAATATCCTTCATAATTTCACAAAATTAACACATTAATCCACTTACTTATCAAATTTTGAACACTTAAACAATATTTAATCAATTATCACCAAAAGAGTTCAAATATAGATTTAATCTTCTCAAAACATACCAAAAGTTCATGCCAAACTTGTACAAAATATACGTTAAATATTCACTTATCAAATTCTTTCACACTTGAATTATTGCTTGTCCTCAAGCAATTTCACACATAACTTACCACAATGATTCAAGAGATGAAACAATATATATATATATATATATACTTTTGTCAAATTTAATTCCTCAAAGCCTAGAAACCAATCATTGTGCCATTTCTCAGTTTACACTAAATACTCATAATATTCAATTAGAGAAAAATAATTATGCCTTAATTTCAACAAATTCAACTCAATCCCTCATTCTATCATAATTCTACAAATAAGTAAATTACATAGTCAATTCTATGGCCTTCCTCATCCCATGACCATCAAAACTTAGCAGTTGAGAGGGACTTATTTACACTTCATTTTACTTAAATAGTGAAAACGCCTTTTTACGCGAAAATGAACACTTTTAGGTGAAGTTTCCTGGTTATTCAACATTTCACTTATTCAAATTGCTAAGCATACTCTTAATTCCAATACCTTTTTACGCGAATGTCGACATTTGTAATTGCCAACCCCTGGTTACTCAGTATGTGAATCATTGGAATAGAAAAATAAAATCAATATACCCATTTTTTTAACAATTTTTCTTTTCCCTCTAAGCATAATTAAAGGAAGAATCTGGCCTTGTCTTGACTATATCAATCACTTACTTATAAAATTAAGTAAAAAATGAGAAATATCATTAAACATGCAAAATTCTAAGCATAATTTTTCTTATTTAACCGAATATACTTTCTAAAATGTAAAAATCCTAATTGCATAATAATTCATTCCAAGAAAAATGAGGACTAAACTTTCCCAATATACATATAACATTTTATCCAGTGGAAAAATTACGTATTTAAAATTGAACATTTTGGCCATTAATTTGAAATATTGAAAAATATTTTAAAAAAATTTTGACAGAGTTTTCCCATAAAAATGGACAAAACTCCCTGCCAACAACCTCAATTTCAAGAAAATTAACCTCATGACAATATTTTCAAATATAATTCCAACATTTTTAAGCCATAGACAACTAAAATCATGCATTTCAAGATACAATCATCCATAAGATAAAGTAATCCCTCCCCCACACTTAAAATTCTCAATGTCCTCATTGAGAGGAAGATAAAAGAAACTAATACTCCCCTCAAAAGAAGTGGTGATGCAATTTGAAGTCACTTATCCTCACGAACATCCAAATTTTGTCCAAAAATGAAACAAAGGGTACGAAGAAACATAAGTAGCACAAGATAATCCAATATGAAAACTACAAAGTTTAAACCGAACACAATAAAAGAAAAATAAAGCAACAAAAGATGTAATCAGCTAAAGATCTTCATGGCTGCTTGGAACGAGGCTCTACTGCCTCCTCAGCTCTATGAGGACCATGTGATGTACCAATATGCCTCTCCTCATGGTGAGGCGTTAGAGTGGGTGATCGATGGATGCTGAAATGATCCTCAATCGCCCGAAGACGGCAATCATGTCTGTCCAATCGCTCCGTCATCAGCCGCTCCATCTAGTCGATTCGCTCCATTACCCTCGTCTCCATGTAACAGATGGCATTAAGGACTTCTTGTCACTTGGAGCGCGGCGGATGAGGTGGTCGCGGAACGGGAGGAGGAAGAGTCTGTTGTGCCTCCGTCTTTTGAGCTTCTTCTTGTGGTTCAGTGTGAGGTAGAGGCTGAGCTGAGGTCGAAGCTGCTCCCCCATCGCGAACCAGAGAAGCTCCAAAATCTGTAGGGATACCTAAGGACCGTAATACTGAAACATTGACCTCATCAACTGCCTTGGTAGTAATGGCTCTCTCCTCACCCAATGGTACCTTGAACTTTTCAAACAGAAGAGTGAGGACACGAGGAAACCCAAAACAAGTCTCACCAGCTCGCATGCGGGCTGTAATGCGCATATAGCTAACAATGCTGCTGCCAAGAGGGATTCCTGTCAACTGCCGACCTATTCCATTCATCATCTTATCCAGAAAGTAAAGGTCGCTATTTCGAACTTCCCTTTTTCCACTCCTCTTAGGTACCACATTAAAAGCAAAGAGATAGATGATAAGGTGGTACCTAGGCTCAAATGAATCGGCATAAACGAGGAGTTTCTTTGAACTTCCTCGTTCCCGGTATTGACCCTTAAGACGTGATATGGTTTTGCCCACTTGCCATGGATCACATGCCTTGAACTCCTTGGTCAATTTCACATCTTCTCTGTCGTCCTTGAGTTTGACAAATTGGGCGATTTTCTCCCGGTGGATGGCCACTCTCTTGCCTTAAACCCAAGAGACAATGAGATTTCCACTATAGCTCTGCTTGTTCTCGACATTCGTGTAAAACTCCCAGACCAAATTGCGATAATATTGCCTAGGCAACTTCAGAATATTGGCCCATCCCAGTCGACCAAAGGCGGTGGACACCTGATAGTGATCATCCACCTCTGGTGCCAAGTGCTTCTCAATAATAATCTCCTTGGCCAAGCCTGCCTCATACCACTGTTGATTTTCTAGCGAGGTGAATCGCGTGGTATCATAGTCTGGAGGCGGCTCCTCGTGGCTAGTAGATGCTGTCTTTCGCCTGGAGCAAGGTGGCTGTTCAAGAGAGGGAGATTCCTCATCAGGCGACTCCTCATGCAAAGAGGGTGTGTGTTCCTCACTTGACGATGGTGTAGGAGTACGAATACGAGCCCTCCTTGTGCGAGCCATAGTACCTATACACAAACAAGAGGAATATTCATTAGAAACAATATAAACTTGCTCACATATGTTAAATAGGAATTTAAGAAAATTTCGATAGAGTTTCCCCTTATGAAAGGAAGAAACTCCCTGCCAACAATCAAAAATTTTAAGCAAATAATCTTCCTAAAATCCAATTCCCACATTTAGAATGACTATTACCAATAAGGATATCATGACATGCATAATAAGTCCAAACACTTGAGAATTATAGCCATTTGCAAGAATGAACATATCAAAGAAATTTGAAGTATTAACGACAATGTGCTATAATTCTTGCAAACACTTGAGAACATCTCAAATCCAATTCTAGTAAAGCCACATATTCATATGCCTTGCTAAAACATCCTTAATTTACACAATAGTCAACGTCTAGCAGCTTTCCCAAAGAAATATATATCACTCAGTTTGCACACACATGAGTTCCAATTCTTCCAAACAAATGCAAATTATCTCAAAAAGATAAGAAATTTCAAGCAAAAAGGTTCACTATGCTTAACTTAATAATAAACACACTTTTTTACCAAATAGAATGTGCTCTAATGATCGCATATCATTTTCAATTGGTACAATAGTGATCTATACTCCTTAGAACAAGTTCATATAATCAATGAAAGCAAAAATTCATAAGTCTAAATCACCAAAATGCTAAAGCCCGAAAAAGAATTGAGAAACAATCTCAAAAATATCACCAAATCCACAATTCTCTTAAAACTAAGAATGAAAATAGTTGTGACAATCTATTTAAGCACAATGTAGCACAATTGTATCAAGAAATTTCAACTTATAAGCAATTACCAAAATATGCCCAAAACTAAAAAAAATGTAAAATTGGGAATTATAAAATCTCAAAGAAAATTATAAATTGTTACCTCAAATGTGTAGATTGATGATGGAGGATGATAATGATGCAAAAGTGATGAAGAAACAATCCCAAATTCGACCTCAAATTGCGAGATTTCAGTGATGCCCAAATTCCCGTTTTGAAGATCAAAACCACCCAAATTGATGTTTTTAAAATGAAATTGTTGAGGGTTTATGATCACAACAGGTTGGGAGATGTTTTTATGGTGAAGGGTTGAATAATTATTGGATGAAATTGAAGAATGGTGAAGAAGGGCTAGGGTTTCGGTGAAATAGGAATAGAAGAGCTGGAAAAATAAGGAACCGAGGCCTCGGTTTCTTTCTTATCGCAAACCGATCCGAGGTCGGATCGGTTCTTAACGCCCTCGGATCCGACAGGGACTCGGATCCGCATCGCCAGAAGCACAGATGAGTCCTCGGATCTTACTAGAATTTGTTGGATCTGAGCTCGGATCCCTATTTTTTATTTTTGATCTTCAAAGGATCTGAGGTCGGATCCGTCTGAGTTTTTCGGATCCGAGCTCGGATCAGCACAATTCTGCACTAATTGCAGAAACTGCAATTTTGCAAACTTTTTCTCCCTTTTTCGGCCAATTCAGAATTACACATAGGACAAATTTTTTATCAAATCCAACCCCCCACGCAAGTGTAATATACCAAAAACACAATATCCAAACTCTCAAAGCACATCAAACACATCTATATTGCAAATCGAGGGGTGAGGTTATTTGATCATTTTTGCACTTTTACACCAAAATGGTACTCTTGGGCATTAAATGCACATCAAATGAGTCCATGAGTATTTATAAATATGTTATCATCAAAACTCACTTGAATATACTTGAAATGCACAATATATATATGACTGGTAATTCTAAACACTTAAAGCACAATTCGGTAAGAAAACTTCTCTTTTTACACTTGTTCTTCAATTGTACCTTCAAAATGGATGATGAAACTCCGGTACCTCTTACAAACAAGTGAAATACATCTAATTAGTCAATTAAATTCACACCAAAATGTAAGAAACACATAAAAACACACAACTATAATATTATTATTGGGTTGCCTCCCAATAAGCGCTTTGTTTAGAGTCATTAAGCTCGACTCTCCTATAGCTTCTTTAACTCTCCATTGCGTTTCCTAAGGAGTAAATTACTCCTTTAGGAACCTTTTCTCCAGCCAAATAGGGCTTCAATCTTTGACCATTTACTTTGAATGGGGGAACCATTTTCTCCTTTCATTTCCACTGCTCCATAAGGAAACATGCGAACCACTTCAAATGGCCTGGACCATCGAGACTTAAGCTTTCCAGGGAATAATTTAAGCCTTGAGTTAAATAATAACACCTTTTGCCCTTCTTCAAAATGCTTAGGGAGAATGTGTTTATCATGCCAAAATTTCACTTTTTCTTTGTAAATCTTGGCATTCTCATACGAGGTTAACCGCGATTCCTCCAATTCGCTTAGTTCGAGCATTCTCTTTTCACCTGTAGATTTAAAATCAAAATTAATAGCTTTAATGGCCCAATAAGCTTTATGTTCTATTTCTACAGGTAAATGACACGCTTTCCTATAGACAAGACTATATGGAGACATTCCCAACGGCATTTTAAATGTCGTTCTATACACCCACAAAGCATCTTCAAGCTTGTTTGTCCAATCCTTTCTCGATCGGTTGACCATTTTCTCCAAAATGATTTTAATTTCCCGGTTGGCCAACTCCGCTTGATCATTGGCTTGAGGATGATAGGGGAGTGACTTTTTATGCCTACAACCATATTTAAGCAACAAAGTGTCAATAATTTTATTACAAAAATGCTTACCTTCGTCGCTTATCATTGCCTTTGGAACTCCAAACCTACAAAATATGTTCCGTTTAAGGAACTTAAGCACAACTTTAGCATCATTAGTTTGTGAAGGAATGACCTCTACCCATTTAGAGACATAATCAACTGCTAAAAGGATATACTTATTTTTATATGAGTTAGGAAATGGTCCCATAAAATCAATGTCCCAAACATCAAATAACTCAACTTCCAAATATGTAGTTAGAGGCATTTCATTCTTTCTTGAGATATTACCGGTTCTTTGGCATTGATCACAACTTTTAACCCAATTTCTAATATCTTGGTACATAGTAGGCTAATAAAATCCTGATTGCCATATTTTTGCTACGGTTTTAGTTGTGCTAAAATGACCTCCCATTTCAAGAGTATGACAATGCATTAAAATACTATGTACCTCATCTTCCGGAACACATCTTCTAATTATTCCATTTGCACAGTGTTTGTAAAAGAATGGTTCCTCCCAAAAGTAATATTTAGCATCATTTAAGAACTTTTTCCTTTAATGAGAATTCAAATCACTTGGTATCACTCCACTAACTACAAAATTAACTAAATCAGCATACCATGGTGACTTATGAATTGCCATTAAAAACTCATCTGGAAATTCTTCTTTAATGGTTGAGTGGTTTTCTTGAGGCATGTTCTCCAGTCTAGAAAGATAATCAGCGACTAAGTTGTCGGATCCTTTTTTATCTTTGATCTCCAAATCAATTTTTTGCAATAATAAAATCCATCGAATTAGTCGAGGTTTTGCATCTTTCTTATTTAAAAGATATTTGAATGCTGCTTGGTCGGTATAAATGATAACTTTAGATCCTACTAAATACGATCTAAACTTATCCAATGCAAATATCACTGCTAGCAACTCCTTCTCTGTTGTTGCATAGTTAACTTGGGATTCATTTAACATTTTACTTGCATAATAAATGACATGAAGTCGTTTATCATGTTTTGCCCAAGAATAGCTCCAACTGTAAAATCACTTGTATCACACATCAATTCGAATGGTAAGCTCCAGTCCGGTGATGCTATTATAGGTGCGGAGACAAGTTCCTTTTTCAACCTATTAAAAACAAGTAAACACTCATCATTAAAGTGAAAAGGAACATCTTTTGCAAGTAATTCACATAAAGGTTTAGCAATCTTGGAGAAATCCTTAATAAACCGCCGATAAAATTCCACGTGTCCAAGAAAGTTGCGAATGCCTTTCACATTGATAGGTGGAGGCATTCTCTCAATAACCTCTATCTTGGCTTGATCTACCTCAATACCTTCTGAAGAAAATTTATGGCCTAGCACAATACCCTCATAAACCATGAAGTCACATTTTTCCCAATTGAGTACAAGGTTTGTTTCTTCACATCTCTGCAAAATTAGATCCAAATTGTTAAGACAATCATCATAAATAGATCCAAATACAGAAAAATCATCCATGAAGATTTTCATAATTTTCTCATTAAAATCAGAGCAAATTGCCATCATGCATCGTTGGAAGGTGGCCGGTGCATTGCATAGTCCAAAAGGCATTCTTCGAAATGTAAAAGTGTAGTAAGGACAAGTGAATGTGGTTTTCTCTTGATCTTCCGGTGCAATGATTATTTAATTGTATGCTGAAAAATCATCCAAAAAATAATAAAATTCATATCCGGCCAATCTTTCTATCATTTGATCAAGAAAAGGTAGAGGAAAGTGATCCTTTCTAATAGCTGCATTCAGTTTTCTATAATCAATACAGACTCGCCACCCAACTACAACTCTAGATGGAATCATTTCATCATTGTTACCACGTACTATGGTTATCCCCCCTTTCTTTGGCATTACATGAATAGGAGAAATCTAAACATTATCAAAAATTGAAAAAATTATACCTGCATCCAACCATTTAAGAATCTCTACTCTTACCACTTCTTTCATGTTTGGATTTAACCTTCTTTGAGTTTCAACCACCGGCTTAGAATTTTCTTCTAATAAAATCCGGTGCATACAAATAGTTGGACTAATTCCCTTGATATCAGAAATTGTCCATCCTATAGCCTTTAAATGCTTCCTCAAAACACGTAAGAGCTTGTCTAGTTGTTTCTCATTTAGTGCTGCATTGAAAATTACTGAAAATGTATCTTTTTCTCCAAGAAATGCATATTTGAGGTGTTTAGGCAGTGGCTTAAACTCAAGCTGTGGTGCTTGCTCACATGATAGTGGAGGGAACCCTTTGCTCAGTCCTAACTCCTCATATGCATTTTTCCTTTTGTAGGGAACCTGTGCTTGCAAAAATTCAGTCATTTCTTCAACTTGTTCCTCTTGTAAGCGTACACCATTAAGACAAAGTCCAAGAGAATCATTATCAAGATTAACTTGACTTATTTCTATTGCCAATTTATTACATATGTCAATAGAATAAACATGATCGATAAAAGAGGGATATTTCTCCTGCAGTGGCCAGAAATGGTCTACCAAGTATAATAGGTATATTTACATCTTTCTCCATGTCTAAAACAACAAAATCAATAGGAATAATGAATTTCTGCACTTTAATGAGCACATTCTTCAATATGCCCATTGGATGTCTAATAGACCTGTCAGCCAATTGCAAGGAAATGTTAGTACGCTTTAACTTTTTCAACCCCAATTGCCTAGCCACAGTTAAAGGAATCAATGAAACACTTGCACCAAGGTCACAAAGTGCTTTAGAGAATTCTACATTACCAATAGTGCAAGGAACTATGAAACTCTCCGCATCTTTCAACTTTGGTGGCAATTTATTTTGTAGGATGACACTACATTCTTCTGTTAATGCAATTGTCTCACTATCTACTAACTTCCTTTTCTTAGTCATTATCTTCTTGAGAAACTTTGCATATGAAAGAATCTGCAAAGTAGCATCAACAAAAGGAATATTAATATGTAATTGTTTGAAAATGTTGACAAACTTCTCAAATTCTTTGTCATTTCTCGAAAGCTTCAATCTTTGAGGGAATGGCACCGGTGGAGGAATTGGTGTTTTATCTCCCATTTGTTGTGTATTTTCCTCCAACTTTTCTTTCCCTTTGATTTTCTTGTCGTCCTCTCTTAACTCACTCAACTGCTTGTTCTCTCTTCTTTCACATTTTCTCTCACATTCAATTATAGGTAGCTCACCTACTTCCTTACCACTACGGAGAGTTATAACCTTCACATGCTCCCTTGGGTTCACCTCAGCCTTGTTAGGTAAATCCCCTTGATTGCGATTATTAACCGCATTTGCTATTTGTCCTAATTGGACCTCAACATTCCTGTACATATTGGTGAGTTGGTCCATCCTTCCTTCAATTCTTTCAAACCGTTAAGCAGTAGCACTGGCTAACTTTTTAATTTTATCATTTGATACATTTGCTAGCTTCTCAATTGCCAATTTCCAAGTTGGTTTGGACTCCGGAAGTGATTGCTTCGGTTGAAAACCTGGTGGATTAACTGGTCTTTGTTGGTTCCCTTGATCCTTCCATCCAAAATTCGGGTGATTATGCCATCCTGGATTATAGGTATTAGAGTATGGATTGTTTTGGGGTGGACGGTTGTAATTGTTAAGATATTCAACCTGTTCGCTACTAGAACACATAGAATCATCATGATCTCCGCCGTAAGTAGTACAACATGCAACAACCACTCCTTGATTCGAGTTAGAACCAACGTGCTTATTAAGTATCTTAACCACATTATCCACTTTTGCACTTAACATATTCAAGGTATGTACTTCAAGCATACCTGATGTTCTCCTTGTATTACCTCATTCGTTTGCCCATTGGTAGTTGTTAGCAGCCATTTTTTCAATCAATTGTTGAGCTTCCTCGGCTGTCTTTCCCATCAATACTCCTCCCGCTGCCGCATCTACATGCGTCTTTGTTGGATAGGTGAGACCATTGTAAAATGTTCAGACTACTAGCCAATCCAGTAAATCATGATGAGGACATCTTCGTTGCAATTCCCGATAGCGCTCCCAAGTTTCATACAATGTCTCTCCTTCCTGTTGAGTGAAACTAGTTATATCCATTCTGAATTTAGCAGTTTTTCCAGGTGAAAAGAATTTATTGAGAAACGCCTTAACTAATTCAGCCCAAGTAGTAAAAGTATTTGGAGGATGAGATTGTAACCAAACCTTGGCCTTGTCCCTTAATAAAAATGGAAACAATCGAAATTTAATTGCATCATCACTAACACCATTAAACTTAATTGTATCACAAATTTCAAGAAATGTTGACAAGTGAGAATTTGGATCTTCGGTAGCATTACCTCCATATTGAAATTGTTGTACCATTTGAATCAGTGATGATTTAATCTCAAAATTATTAGCATTTACCGTTGGCCTTGCTGTGAGAGCCCGTAATTTCATTTTAGGGTTTTATTATATTCAATGGTTTGTTTTCTGCACTTTTTGTATCCGGAAAATTTTCTAGATAATTTTTATGAGCAGATATAGTTTTTAGATGATTTTTCTAGTATCAAATGGATTTTGAGAAATTAAGAGCGTATACCGGACGTGGGACCCACTAGTGCGAAAAGTTCAGAAAAATTCGGTCAACTATGTTAAGTTTTGAATACTGGAATTAATTTACTGGGTGTTAAGAGATAAGTAGAGGGTGCTAAGTGGATTGATATAAGAGAGACAAGGTAGGTGAGCATTTAATAAAAGGTGACAAGTGTCACCATTTGAGTGGTCCAACCTTAAGACCACTATTCATGGTCTTACCATTTGACTTACATAAACCAAAAATGACCCAAAAATCATCAAAAAATCCTCAAAGGTGGCCGGCCCTCTCTTGCTCTCTCTCTCTCTCTCTTACTCCAAGCACAAGGAAGAAAACACTTCAATCTTGTTCCAAATCACCAAAACCAACCATCCAACCTTGATTTTGCTCCATAAAACCACTTAAGGAAGTGTTGGTGAGTTGTTGTGTGAAGTTTTTTGGAAAGTTAAGGTGACCAATAGCTCTCTCTCTCTTGTTTCTAAGGTAAGTTGTGAAGAACCACCCTCCTCCTTTAATTGATGCTTAAATCATGCTTAATGATAGTATGAGATGCAAGTTTATGGATTATTTCTTGATTTGTGGTTGAAATGATGAAGTTTTATTATTTTTGGGGATTTTTCTGTTTTAATATAAGCATGATTGTGTGGCTATCTATGATGATTAGAAATGGTATATAATGACTCTAGGAGGTGGAAAAAGTGATTAATTGCAACCAATTTCTGGTTTGGAAGAAATTTCAGAAAATTAGGGTTCTTGAGGGAGCATTCTGCCCGAATTTTTAGGTCCTAGTTATAGGCCGAATTGGCCTTGTCTTAAAACATGAAAGTTGTAGGTAATTACATTTTAGAGGTGCCTACAAAATTTCAGGTCAATCGGAGTAGTGTAGAATGAGATAAGTCGAAATTACTATTGCTATTCTGGTTTTACCCGAATGTAAGAACTGCGCCTGTAATTGATTGTTTTGGCTGGAATTGCTTCCGAATTGGTCGTTGAGGCCTTCTGATGAAATTTATCCCTGTTTCTTAGATTTCAGCTGGTTTTGGAATTTCTGGATTTGGACTTGGAGAGCCTGAGTTATGATGTTTCCGCTAGAATGCATTTTGGTGAATCTGTTTTACGTTTTTGATGTAGTATCTTGCATTTTTGACCTGTTTTCACTCAAAACTGGGTTGAGTGACCTTCTGTGATGTTGTAGCCCTGTCTTTTATCTTCGAAATGGTGGGTCTTACACCCTCATCCGATAATCGTAGTGAAATTGGTGCCATTACCGCAAAATGAGGACAAAAACTGTTTTTTTTAAGGCCAAAGCTAATTGCATTTCCGAATTTTCTGGTTTCCTTTAATGTTTGTATATGCTTATGGAACCCTATTGGGGTCATGTTTGGCCTTGGTTTATGACTCGTTATCGAGTCTCATTGTAATTGTTTGCATGTTTTAGGACGTGACGGTGGTGCACAACGTTCTTTTGACGGAAGTGCATGAAACCACATTTGCTAGCTTGGTGAGTACTACTCACTTGTATGTTACTATATGGCTTTGAATGTAAATTGCTTGAAGTGAATTGAATGTGACTTGATTGAAGTGAAAGTGTACTTTATCACTCTCACTTATATGCCTTATATCATTGTTGTCATGTTATTGGAATGTTACATGAAATGTTACATGAAATGAAATGAAAGTGAATTGATTGGACGAGTATCCAACGACTACAAATGTTATCATTGAGCTCAACCCCATTGGTAGTTGATTGAATCGAGCCGGCGAGGGCTTGGTCGTGCCAATTAATGAACCTTGGGTAAAGTTATATGGAATCTTGTAGTATGCGAGACTCTCGATTCCGGTATACTCGAGTAATACCAAAGTGCAAGTGTTTGGATTTCGGGCCCGGTAGGGGTATGTTAGGTGGAAGGAGTGGGAGTAAAGTGGAGTCTACGGTTGGTTACTTTTGAACATTGACGGAGAGTCAATGACGTCCGATCAAGAAATGCAAACGAGGAAAGGGCTCTTGAGAGCCATCTGTATCCTTTTATCACCATTTTGACGTGTACCTTTGCTTATTTTACCATATTGAATGAAAGCTTGATGCTTATATGCACTTGGTTGCGTAAGTGATAGTATCTCACTGGGCAATTAGCTCACACCGTTCCTTTTGTTTTCCTTACAGGAATATGACTCTTTTTGGAATGAATCTTGATAGATGGTTGCCGAATGAACTAGATGTACATCTCTTTTGTATTGTATATGAAGAGAAACCCTAAATGTGGCCGTTTTCACTTTCAATTTGGCAAACCGTGTATATATTAACTTTTGAAAACTTTTGTATGTCACTTTGGATTGTAATTGCTAACGTTCAAGATGTGAATGTTTGTTTGATATTTGGTTGCGTTCCGACGGGTCGGTTACTATTCATGGCCGACTCCGAATTTCATTTTTTTTATTTTGGGTTATTTTGCCATTTTGACTCGTTTACGCGCGTTTGTAAGTTCCGGAACGCGATAGACCGCTCTAAGCTGCACCGTTAGTCCTGGCGAGAGATGGGCAGGCAGTCCGCTAACCCCTTTGGTTCGCCTTAGGGGAAAGTGGGGTTGTCACACTTGCAATGCTAGTTTGAGAACCTTGTGTTCCCGGTAAAACAAAATCTCGTAGAATTCGCCTATTTGGTTCATTTTCCGCTATTTCTTCCTCAAATGGTAATTCTATCAAGATTTCCTCTATTGGTTGCCAAACCTCTTGTTCCTCTTGATGCGGTGTATTTCTCCTTTGTCTCCGTAGTGTCCTTTCAATTTCAGGATCGAAAAGTGCAACTTCTCGATTTGATCGGTGCATACACTACAAATATAAACAAGAGAAATTTTACAGTTTTAATTATTAAAATCAATTATAAACAACTTGAATAAAAAAAATGAAAATATCTAAATTAATAGAGATGATTAGGCCCTAATATTGCCGCTCCCCGGCAACGGCGCCAAAAACTTGATGGGATTTTTATATCAATACAAGTTTAAATCCGATCTTATACCCGTTTAACTGCAAGTATACAGGTCAAAATTGTAATGTAGGGTATGTATCGGGTCGATCCTACAAGGAGCAAATTAACCAATTACTAGGTCCTTATTTTCTCTATTATTTAGACTTATGAATGAATTTGAGCAGAGAAATCATATTGCTATTTTCTACAAATCTGATCTACAAATCTAGTTTAGCAAATGCTAAATGCAAATGGAGAATTTTCACTCTAGGATAAATCTAGGGATGTAGATTCCACTTATGCCATAAACAACACAAATAAATGGATTTACCTCTTGTTATTATTCTTGTTTAACCAGGGATTCATTTCCAATATTACCAAACTTCATTCTCATGATAAAATGGTTTAGAATAGTCCAGTTTTCCCTATTTTCATGGTGAAATACTACTACTACTCTGTTTTCTTTCATGAAATGCTAAGTAATCCACTTAAATGTATCTCTATTTTTATGAACATACAACTTAAGCTCTACTCATGTGTTTCCATTGTTACTACCAATTCTCATTGAACAATAACAACTATAAACATGCTATTAGTGATCAAGCAATAACAAGTAATTACTACATGCACAAATAGACAAGTTAATACAAGATATAACAACTGTAAATCACATTCGATTTATCTCATTTAGCCATAAGTTTTATCTACTCTTTAGATTAAGAAGTTTAGCTACTCATGAATGATTTAACAATCAAACTCACAAGTTTATTAATACAAAATATCATAAAGTACAAGTACAAGAAAGATAAAAGAAAGTTTAGCCAATTGATGGTGAAGCCCTCCAATTTCTGCTATGTTATTGGACAAGATGATAACAAGTAAAACTCCAAATGCTTCCCCAAGAACTCCTCACTAGAGAGAAACTTGTTGCAAGAAGAAAAACTAGCTACGTATGGTGATGACTGGCTTCTCCCTTGTGTTTCTATATAAAAGATGGTAGAAAGGCATTTTTTTTCTCCTCCATGATTCCAACCACTTAGATTTTGTAAAGGAAGTCAAAAGTTATGTTGTTTTGACTAGTCAATAACTCATTTAGTCTTCTGTTTTGTTGCAGAAGCATGTGCCACTGAATTTTCTCTCTCAAGATAGCTGGAAAGTAGTGCGAAAAGTGAGAAAAAAATGGCTGTGCCACTTGCTGAAGAGAGAGGCAGATCCGAGCCTCGGATCCGAGGAGTGAAGATCGATCCGAGCTCGGATCTTACCGATCCGAGGACTTTCTCTGATGGATCCGAGCTCGGATTGTATGACCTCGGATACACTGCTCCAGAAGTACAGCCGAGGGCTCGGATCACCCTTTACTCACACGGATCCGAGCTCAGATCCGTGCTGATGTATTTCCAATTTTTTTACTTCTTCTCTTTTCTCTTCATGTTTGCTCCTAGTTTCTCTTGTACTTTATCCTCAGGACAATTCTTACAATTCCTTCATCTCGTGCATGAATTCTATATATCAATATCCTTCATAATTTCACAAAATTAACACATTAATCCACTTACTTATCAAATTTTGAACACTTAAACAATATTTAATCAATTATCACCAAAATAGTTCAAATATAGCTTTAATCTTCTCAAAACATACCAAAAGTTCATGCCAAACTTGTACAAAATATACGTTAAATATTCACTTATCACTTAATTACAAAGTGCCCCCTATAAAAATTTTGTGGGATTCGGGGCTTTGGAGATTTTTGTGGGTGGTGGCAAACTGGTAATGGTGGTGGCGCTTGAGAAGAGAGAGAGACAGAGAGAAATAAAAGGGGGAGGCGGTGGAATGGAAGGACGTTTTCTAGGGATTATGGGAGGCACTGTGGGTTGTGTATGTGAGAATGTGAGGGGATAGAATAGAGAGAGAGAGAGAGAGAGAGACACCCAACAAAAAAAAAAGAAAAAGAAAAAATTACAGCTAAATCATAGCTCAAAGCCCACCAGATTCTATCTCACTTCCTTTCCAACTTTCTCTCTCTTCGCACCCTGAACAAACATTTCTTGACCAAAGGGGGGATACCTAAAACTCGATTCCTCTATTTTTTGAATGCATTCGCGTTTCCATTCATTCAACATTTCAACCCCCCTAACACCAAAGCAACAACATTAGAATAGTCCAACAAATATTAAATTGGATTAGTTAACAACAAATGAACTGGATTTTTTTCAACATCTTTTGTTTATTAATTAGAATTGCCTCATTTTTTTAAAGACTTACATAGTATCTATGTTAACTTAGATTTTTAT